>NC_088863.1:31568538-31868538 GCF_032884065.1 Artemia franciscana
ATTTCTGGGAATATTTCTGATATACACTGTTATTATGAAAGTAAAGAGTCACATTATACCCCAAAATGAGTAGAATTTATTCTGTATAGGATGGGAACTGTCCCTTCCTCATCCCCAACCCATCTCATGGTTGCAGAAATTCCAGAGTGTGCTAATTACGTTAAAAATTGAGAGTTAGTCCTTTCTGTATGAGTCAAAAGTGACTGGAGACCAATCAGCTGCGGGGGTGGGGTGTTTTACAGGGAGTATTTTATTTCTGGGGTTCAAACACCGGTCCTCTCTGTTAATACCGTGCCTGGTAAGCAATTAGTTTTTAAAATAGCTTTGCATACAATGAAAGTTTAATTTGGATAAGAGAGGTAAGTAGCTCGTCTCTGAAAAAAAAAAAAAAAAAAAAAAAAACTACTGACACCATCCAGTACTAGCCATACCCATCAGTACCATAAAACTGTATGTAGTCTATATTCCCTAAAAGCAAATATTACCTAGATTATTTGTTTTAATTTTATGTAAAGTGTTAAGATCCGTCTTTTCTCCACATATAAGGCAAGATTCTGCGGAAGTCTACTCCCGGCAGTAGCTTTGAAGAACAGCCTTTAATAATGTGGCTCGAGTGTTGAATGTCACTTACCAGTTGCGTCATTTCACGAAAATTTAGAGAGGGTTGCATTTTTAGTATCTAGAGGCAGAAATTTTTCGCCAATTCAATTTTTTCAATGATAACAGTGAAATAGGGTATTTTCAGTGAAAATTCCACACAAAATATTTCAAGGTCAAGGGTGGTAGAGGGGGCCTCAGCTTTCTTCCCCCGCCCGAATTGGCGACATTGCAAATGAATAGCCTTTAAAAGGCTCTCATAGTTCCATACAGACGGCTTTGATTCTGGATTATGACTTTCTCTCATCGATAAATTCCGTTCTTATTGAAATGCTAAACTCCCCCCATTGCATATATTCTAAGACAAAAAGCTGGCGATTAAAAACATACCTTTTTGCTAGTATTTAAGTTACAAGTGTTATAAGATGCACAGTTGTAAAACCAGTTTTATTACAATTTTAAATTCTATAAATTGAGTTTCATTTTGGATTTCAACTACTACTACCACTACAACTAATAATCAGGTTTCTACTATTGGCACTACTGCTACTGCGACAATTTATGACTGTGACTACTAGAGCCTAAGACCAATTGAAACAACGATACTTTTGACTGCGACTGTGACTACTTGAAACTTCGACTACAGCTATATGCAACTTTAACTACTTATAACTACAACCTTGACTACTGTATTACTACTTACGCTACTACTACTAACACTATTACTACTACTATTATCAGTGCCACTACTACTACTACTACTAGTACTACTACTACTACTAGTACTACTACTACTACTACTACTACAGCTGCTACTACTAATAACACTACTACTGCTACTACTACTTCTGCTTCTATTGCTACCACTACTACAAATACTACTCCTATTACTACTACTACTAATTCTGTTACTACTACTACTATCAAATTAAATCAGAAGAGTTTAAGTGCATCCAGGTTGTCGAAACAGTAAAAATTAAATATACAAGGAATGGAATAGGGTATGAATTTGAAAGTTTCATGGAATGTTGAGGGGAATGCCAAACTAAATCAAAAAAAACCATGCGCATCCAGTCTTGTCCAAAAAAAGCTAGTTTATATTTGAACAATATGCGTAAATTCTTCTCTCTACACCAGAAAAAAAGTTCACACAACATAGAGTAAAAAACGCTTATTTCAATGCTATTTTTTTATCTTCTTTCAATATTACCAAATTCAGTATTGCATAAATTTTGAATGAATGAATTCTTTTTTTTGCTGAAATGAAACATATTTCATTACAAATTATTCCTGCCCGCCTTTCCCTTGGTTCTTACACATAAAAATTTACTCACGTCAACAATAGTGACACCTTCTAAGCAATCATAAGCAAGGGCACGACTATAAACAAGACAAAAAATAGTTGTCAACACTCCAGTTAACTCCATCCTTAAAATCTCTACTATGTAACTGGGATTTAAATTATCTTTTAAGACTAAGCATTATCAATTTAGCAAGCAGTTAAATTAATCCTATTTGTCTGGCAGTCTTAGAATTCCTTACTTTATTGCAGAACACTGACGTCAGATATAAATTCATATTTGGTTAAAATAACATTAACTGGATATATTTGCTGTGTTTTTACTCAATTCTTGGTATTGCACCGTCACAGCCATTTATATAAACACTCTCATTGCGTAAAGGGCTAAATTCTTTGTGTTTTGTGGAATAAGATAACTTTATCGAGAATATTATCAAAAAATTTCTTTATCAGGATGATCATGGAGCACAAACATTATGTCAAATTCTTATTTTTAGCAAACTTCTCACAAAAAATGAAAGTTTAAGTGAAATATTTATGATTCGTAATGGTGAGTGTAAAATTGGGACATAAAAAAAGAATTGTAAGAATATTACCCGGCCAACTCCCTAACCTTAACTGGGTTAACGTTTTAAGTAATTACTTTTAAGATAAAACAGTTCAACACTTAAAACTGAATTTCCCCTCAACTGCCTATCCAATTTCATTACTTATGCCTAACAATGGCTCTTACTTTAAAATTATTCGTTTTTCAATTCATGCGATAGAGCTGAAAAAGCTTTGTAAAACATAAAAACCTATAGGATCAGCTCAAAATAAAGTTCTGAATAAAGAATAACAAATCTATAAACTCCATTTTCAATCAACTTAAATCAGAAGTGTCTTTTCATTATGTGCTGAGCTTTTCATGTGTTAACAAATAGCAACTCAAGCTCACGGGAAAGACCATCAGCCAGATCGTTTATCTGGGCCCCTCTTTAGGATTCCTTTCTTCAATTTCATATCAGGTGCCAGATCATCAATGACCAGCGATCTCCACTTATTGGATAAATAACTTCTCTTTTATTTGTGAATATCTTTTACCCATTTTTCTATAGTCAGGTCTGATCCAACTCTGTGTTTTAATTCATAAAATCTAATAAGACTAATTTTATTAGGTTTCAGAAAATCTCACTTTTTGACCTATATTGACTTGATGCCAGTGTCAGAACGCCTAACACTCTGCTATGCAACCATTATATTACAGTAGAGGACCCGTATTAGGTGTCCTTATCTGGGAAAGGGCTGAGGTAGGTATAATTGATATGCAGAATACCAAATCTCAGAGGTGAATAACCTCTTAAGAACGTGCAAACTGTAATCCCATACTTACTATTCCCTACACGACTGGGAAAACGATTCTCAGACCTATATATCCAAAGAGCCATATTGAATTTACGACCACACTGTACAACAACTATTTGAGAACTGGTTAAAGTTACTATACAAAAGTAACTGACCGTACTGACTATCGGTATGACCTAACTATAAAAAAAAAGTGTTAAGAGACTTCAGACAAAGGACTTAGTAGCCTCTTAAAAGTGTAACCTCATACAGTGGCATGATTTATTCAACCAAAGCTGCCAGTGGCATCTTGACAAAAATAGGCCCAAAGAGCCCCCTGTAAGTCAACTCATCAAACACAACACCACAATACAATTTAGGAAGAAAAACAAAAAAATAGAAGTAAAAGATTATAATTAAACGGATATCCGTTTCTCCGATTTCTTTCATTCTTCTTCTTCTGGAATTCCAGACTTGCAGGCTTCCATGTCAGACTGGTTGACGTACCTCTTTGGCTAAAGTACAACTATTGCCAGAAGTGGCTCGTTCCAATGTTGAAGCCAAATTCAAAGTTTATTAGCCCTATCAATTGTTTTCATTTGAGAGCAATGAAAAAACAGAGATCTGTTACACAGGACGGCACCAGGAGTCCTTAGGGTTTAACCCTAGTAGTCCCTTAATTTATATTGCAGGTGGCAACTATAAACCTAGATGAAAAACTAGATCTACGTTGCTTGGGCAACATGAGATGTTGTGGCAACCTTTGTTCGGCTTTGCCGAGTAAAGTGTTGCGAGAGCAACACTTTGGTTTTGTTTCCTCGCTTCGATTAAACGCTGAAGTTGTTAATCTGTAAGGATCTTAAAATAAATACTAGGTACACCAGCTCGCAAAAGTTGCAAACCCATCATTGTTGAATATGATTATAGCCTAACAGCCGATTATTACCTTTAAGTCCCCTACATATCTTAACACTGGAACCAAATTGGTCTTACCATCAAATACACCAGAAAATAAATAATAGGTACACCAACTAGCAAAAGTTGCGAACCCCTCATTGCCAAAGATGATTATGAGAAAACAGCCAACTGTTGCTTAAAATTCTCCTACATGTTTCACAATTGGTATTGACCTATTTTTGGTTCCAGTCTGTACCTTACTAAGGAAGTTGTCAACCCCTTTAAACTTTCAAACTGATATGTCTCATGAAGGATTTATTCTACCAAAAAATGGATGAAATATACTTTGATCACCTCGTCAAGAGTTATCAAATGCCGTCGAAAAAAAATCTATCTATCTCAGTTCAAAAGTTGACTTTTTTGCCGTAGGCCAAGTTTCTAACGTCATCACTTAGAAAGGAGCAAAGGATAAACTCTAATTTCTTTAGCAATGAGAGAATTTTTAATGTTCAAGAGGCACATCTGTTACTATTTCTCTACCGTAATCCCAAGTGTGAAAAACCGAATGATAAACTCAGCTGAAACCACGAACAGAGATGGGTAGAAACAATAGATTTTTGGCCCCAGGCAAGAGTTCTACAGTTCTTTCTAAAATGCAAAGTCATATTCATCAATCCGGCCTAAGGTCAACACTTTCCGTAAAAACCGCAGAGGTTAGAACCTTACCACTTTCTAGGAATAAGCTGAAATCAGGGTGCTAGGAAAAAAAACGACGAAACCAAAGTGTTGCTCTCAAAACACAATGCGTCTTTATCCTATCAGTGTACTTTAAAGTTAGCAATAACGCACCAAGTAAAGCTATCAAATAATTTCAATGATTTCAAGACATGAAAATTGGAACTTGGAATGTTACGACGGTAAAAAAAACAACTGTCGTATCTCGGGTGCAATGGTGCTGTGATGAGTTGTTATTAGTAGTAGTAGAAATGCTATTAAAGCCCAAAAAGCGCATGAAGAAAGAATATGGAAAAAATAGATGGATTGGTAACTTCCTACTGAATTGATGTATATACACTGAATATGCACGGAATCGGTTCTGTTTTTCGCAATTTGAGTGGCATTCAAAGAATAGTTTATAAGTATACAGCAAAAAGACAACAATGTCTGTGTTACTCGAATGGATATATACAATTCAGATGCCTTGCTTTAAACAGTTCATCGTTTGCAACATAGATCTAGAGTTTGGGTCCCTGGTCCTAACTATCAGATACTTTTCCTTTTTTCTCTTGTTAAGTTTATTTCCACTTTGGGATTCTCTCTTTTAACCCTCCCCCTATTATTAAATACCACATGATTTTTGGCCTTTCCTTCGTAACTTATCACAGAATTGTTAATTGGCTTCAAGTAAAAATAGTGCAGCTAGTGAGCCAGCGTCTTACTCCTTGACGCTTAGGATTGGTTGGTCCCTTGAGATGTACCTCTTTTCGCTTTGGCAACTTGGAATAGTAGTTGATTTTTAGTTTCCAACTCGTTTTATGAATTTTATTTGAAATTTGTTACCTTTCTTTTACAGTTATTAAATGGCTTACTTTATCATTTTTCCCATAGGTAGAGTCTAGAGAAAGATGGGTGGTAGATCATTAGTAAAGGAGAGAGAGTTTTTAATTATGGGGCAGGAAGAAGTACTCAGAATCTTGCCAAAAAGTAGTCATAACCTACAGGTACAACAAGACGTACCACACCAGACATGGGAGGAGTCGGATGCAATCAAACATGCGGTTGACTCTAATAAATAGGGAAAATGAGCGGGGAGGGGGGTCTATCCTTTCGACTTGCCTGGAAGCTCTATCTCAGTCAGTGGTGAAGATGAGATCCTCTGCGAGATTAGAAATTTAATTCAGAGTCTTGAGTGACAGAGAAAATCACTCTTTTTACTAATTTCTAACCAAAATTGACCATTTTTTCAAAGTGACGATGGAAAAAGTTCCAACATATAAGAAAAGCTTTGAATTAATTTGCTCGAGTCAAGGAATACAGTCGCCCGTTGGTACTTTTCGTTGTAGCCGGTTACTTGCCTGCCGTCTAGTCGCCTTTCCGGTGTTTTCAACGAAAGAAGAAGATCAAGTTATCAAAAGGAGAATCAAATTATTAGTAGTCCTAGTATCCTACATAATTTTATAGCAATCGTTCCTCTTAAAAATGGAAACGTGAATCTGCCACCTTACTGCAGGAAGTTTAAGGAAAAGCAAACACGAGAATGCTTCTTTTGTAATGGCAGTCATGTTGCTTTAAAACTGATAATATTTTGTAAAAAAGTTTTGCACCTTCCAGGAACGTAACCAAAAATGTATTCTGGATACAGTCAGTCCTGTCAAAATGACAGAAAATTTTTCAAAATTATGAAAATTCAGTTTTTGCTACATTGATCTCTGAAAAGTAACATGTTGACAGCCTTTGAATTTGAATTTAAGAATGATAGAAGACGAAGTAATGATTTCGTCAGGCGGAAAATCCTCATATGCTTGCTTGGGTGTCACTTCAGTCAATATTCAGTGGACCAGAACAAGTATGACTTAACTTGCTAATGGAGGGGGATTATTCACCTGCAGCAACTTTCTGCGTTGAGAAACAGGAATCAAAATACTGCAACTATGCATTGTCATACAGCGATTAAAATACACACGCAGCACAATTATAATAAATAATACGATTTTACAGTCTCATAAAACCAAAATATAAAAATTTATCCAGATAAAATGTATCTGAAATAATAAATGAGATAACTCCGAAATGAACTGTTATATAGTTGAAAAAAAGGAAAAAAAATTATAGGGAATGAACCAAACCAGTAGTCTTAACAAATCTACCTAAAAGGTTTGTGCTTAGTCGTCTAGCCCAAGGAGGAGATGTGTGGTGTCCCAGATCAGAACGAATTGTGAATACTTTAAATGCCTTCTTACAGCGATTTCTCAGTACTTCCCTCTCTTTTTTATATTTTCTACAGTTAAAGATGATGTTACACATGTCTTCATACACTCCACATATTTCGCATTTGGGGATGAGGTCATTTTCTACTCGAATAGTGTTGATTTTGTCTTTGCATGGCCACATCTAAGACGAAATAGGCAAGTAGAAAGGATACGAGGTGTGAGCTACATTTCTTTTGACGGCTACTTATAATCATAAAGACCTAGGAGCTGGGTATGGGAAGAATGGAGCCAAACCTCTTCTTCCTTCAAAATTTTTGAACTGATTGAAGATAGAAATTCAGGACCAGTAATAGGGATTGAGTGATCAGGCCCAGTTAGGAGGCTTGTTTTGCAGCTTCATCAAGAAAGCTAGTGATTACAGAAGGCACAGAATAATTGAGTGATACGAACGCATATAACCTATTGGTTGAACACATCAAACCCCAAACAACAACAATCAACATATGCTGTAAACCGCAAGTACATGATGGATATCCTTAGCAGTATCGGTTGAATGAGTCTTAGACCAATGAAACCCACTCCTCTTATTCTTCACTTGCCTTCATGCGTGATAATTCAATGATAGTTAGTTTGTAGTTTCTTCCGTTTATCCTACATAAGGTCAATACATTAAACAAATAATTTCAGACAGTTAAAACACGGATATAAAGGCCTTTGAAGAAATAGCGGGCAGACTGACTAGTTTGACCTATTCCTCAATTAAGTCTCAATGACAGAATTACTCATCGAGTGTATCAAACACGAAGATATAACACCTGCTTGAGATTCATTTGAAGTTTAGTTTGCCCAGGCTCATTTTCTTGCGTTTTGCTTAGCTTAGGCAAACGCACTTTTCCACTTGAGAAGCGTAAAAAAAGTGGCCTGTTAAGAGCTCAGCAGATTTAACACATTTTGATAAGCGGTTTTAATAACTGCTTATAAGCGGCTTAAAATGAGCAGGTGGAAAGACCACAACGACTTGATGTTGGAAAATTTCAAATGCTTGAGCCCACATGCTGCCTTATTTGAATATGCAGACACCCTTGCACCTCTGCGTCAAAGGTTTCCGAATTTTCTAGTGACACTGAGATGGAACATGACAAAATGCTCAATTCAATTGTAAATCAGTGGTCTATGATTCGAAAAAGGAAACAAGCAATTGTGATGATGGTTTGACATGTATTCTCAAAGAATCTATTCGTTTTTTGATCATTTATGAAAAACATCCGCGAAAACCAAGGAATACTGTTTAAGAAGATTTTTGATTTTATGCTTGATTCTGTACTTAGCCACAGTCAAACAAATGTGCCGAAAGGAAGTTTTCTAAGCTCAACAACCTGAAAACAAAACTGATAAACAGACTACTGACTGAAATGGCTTAGGATTCAATTGAAGAATGCCAAGTGTCACTCTGTCGAATTTTGTCGTACTTTTTACCTCATTCCACTTTTTCAATTGAAGGACAGAAAAATTCTTTTTCTTTCCCAATTTTTTTAGCTAAAATCACAACTTTTTTTTAAACTTTATTATGAAATGATGATAGAAAAAGTTCTAAAAAACCAAACTCAAATTGAAATATTCGAGTCTAAGATACAACCACTCGTTGGCACTTTTCTCTGTAACCTGCAAATCGTCCCAGCCGTCCAATTGTCTTTCTGGTGTTTTCATTTAAGAAGATGAAAATGAAATCATAAAGTGGGGAATCGAATTATTAGCCATCTTAGCCTCCTATTAAAAAATTTAAGCAGCCAGTCTTTTTATAAATGGACAAGTGATAATGCCAACTTCCTGCAGGAAGGTTAAGCAAAAGCATACACTTGAACACAACAGGTTTGTCAATGTCTGTCTTGTTACACTAGAGATGATAAAGAAATTTTAATAAAGTTTTGTATCAGCCAGAACTATGCTCAGGAACTTGATCTGAAGCTAGCCCATGAGAGAATGACTTAAATTATGAAAATTGGTTTTTGGCACCATTGACCTCTTACAATTTAATATATCGACGGCTTACTATCAACAGATATTCTGTTTTGCCAAACAAATAAATCAATTATTTTCAAGGAACTTTGTGAGGGTCCAAAGGCCTTCTCCCTGTAAGTACCTGGCACCTGAATATAGCTAAACCTTTTTTATTTATTCACCAAAGCCCAGCTATCGGAATGACTGTTTCTGCAAAAAATATTCAAACTGCTACAGCAGTTTGAACATAAATAATGTTTACAATCGATAGGTCTATTAAAAAGTCTCCTAAAAGCATCTATATTTTTATACGTGATGTTGCAGTTATGTGGCAAACAGTCCAAACATGCAGACCGAGTTAGGACATCAGGATTTTGTCAGGTTGAAAACCATAATTTGCTCCAGACCACAAGTATGCCACGGATTTCCCAAGAAGTATTGGTTCAAAAAATCTTTTAGCAGTGAAGCTCACTTCTCTTGATCTCTGCGAGCGACAGAACCGGTGGCTCAGCAGGAAATTGAGGAGTAGAAATTAGGTTTCAAAAATTCTTACCTTCATGCGTGACCCATCAGTGAAATTTGGTTTTTAATTTTTCCTTTGTCTTGCGCAAGATCAATATGCTTAAAAACAAGTTTTTGGCAGTTGCAGAATGGATCTACAGGCTCTTAGAGGATTTATCGTAAGCTTGCCACTCTTCAAGAGTTTCATTAAACATAAAGAAATAAGACACGCTCAAGTTGCATTTGAAGTTTAGTCATCTCTTTTTGATAATTCGTAAAAAGAGATAAACCTCATACCAAAAAAAACGTTTGAAAATCTGAATGATTCTATGCTTAATTTTCGTTCTTTGCCGCGCTCAAGCACATGTACCAAATGAATATTTTTCAAGTCAAACAACCTGAAAACCAAAATCAAGAAAAGCAATCTCGCTGAAATAGTACCCAACGAATTTTACACCAACCAGTATATTCACCTTATAAGCAGCAATTCTTTTTCTTGTATTGTGCCCAGAAGCCAATATGTATTATATAAAATTTTCAAGAAAAAGGGTCAAGAAGAAGACATACTGTAGAGGAAGAAGAAAAAATTCTCTTGTGTGACTAAGATTGGCATTAGAGCTCATCATGAATAATCCTCCTTTGAATACTAGCTTAAAAAATATTATAGTATATTCTGACTCTTTATCAAGCCTAGAGATGATGTGTTTAACTTCTCAATATATGATGGGTATGGACACACTTTATTGTCTTAATATTATTCATACTCTTGATTCAAAAGGCATTAGAACATGCCTTCAGTATGTTCCAAGCCACTCGGGTATAACAAGTAACCATCAGGCTGATGAAATTAAAAATAATCCTTAAATACTGACCATCCAAATGGGAGACTAATCCCCACTAGAGACATATATCGTTGGAAATTATCAGAGGTACTGTTAAATAAGAATAAACCAAATCTATCTCCTTTTCCCAACAAGCACCTATTTCAAATATATCGTATTATTCGTCAAGGGTCACATGGGCTAAGTTTGCAATCGTTTTTGTATCAGTTTTCAAATTCAAGTGGCTCAATTCTCTCAAACTCCCTTTGCAGACATTGCAATATAAAAATGAAACAAGGCCGTCCAAAAAGTAAATAGGTTGCCAGATGGTCCAAACTTTACTACGATCAAGACAACAATAGTTCTGAGTTTATTTTAGTTGAAGGTTGGAGCAATAAAAGTAAGCTTATGCAAATTTTCAGTAGATTATTACCTATCAACTATAAAAACATTGCTATTTATTGTTTACCTCATTATTTAGAACATAATTTAAGTAAGGAGCACTCCAATTTTTAATTTCAAGTACATGTAAATAAGTTGAAGACAATATTACAAATGCTTAATAACCATAGGATAGGCTATAGTACAGTAATTTTGAAATGAAGAAAGAATAATCAGAAGAGTAGAAAGGGCCGAGCCCGCAATTTTTTTTTAACTTGACTCCCTAGGGTGAAAATATCTCTTTTTGGGCGACAGTTTTCACTCGCTTGGTACGCAGTCAGGCGGCACCACTGTATACGCTTTGAGATATTTTTTTTGCAAAAGAAATAGAGGAAAAAAAGGCAAAGAATTTAGAATTTAGTTAGGAATAAAAGGTTAAATTAATATCACCCTTGTGCTGGTATAGTGGAAGTAGCAGTGCCGCCCAATCGGGGAATTGTAGGTTCAATCCCGTACCGCGCAAGGGAATCCAATAGCAAAAAAAATATCCAGTTAAATTAATACCCTAAAGCATTTTGCTAATGTTGACTTTCTTTTGTTTACTGTTTTAGAGATTAATATTAAGATACTTAAGTCATTTTCTTTCTCTTTATTCATCTTGTGACTGGTAGGCTGGTTTGGAATTTCTTTTTCCTGATTTTATCTGTAGTGCATTGAAAGTCATTAAAATATGACTAACCACCCTGTTACAGGAGAAATAGTTTGATATGCTATTTTAACTGGTGAGGACAAAGTCATAAGAGTCTGGTTTACAAAACTAGACAGCCTGGTCCCCTTAATCCACCACTGGGTGAAACTATGAAAGGAATTATGCTGGAAAAAAAAATCCCAAATGGGGATGGATTTATTTATTTAGACAGTGAAAAAACAGGTACAAAAGTCCAGATATTTCAATCACATATACAGCAACCTCTCTGAAAATAATCTAGTGAATAATCCAGAAGTTCATTATTTTGTGAATGACCTGTAAGTTTTTCTCTATGTATAAAATGCTGGTTTCAATTATACTATTTTATTGATACTACTGGTGATGATTTCTGTGTATGTTGTCAGAATATCTGGACTTTTGTACCTGTTATTTTCACTGTCTAAATTGATTGATTTATCCCCATTTGAAGAAAAATATTTGTTTGTCATAGAATTGTAGTGTTGTTAAGATCAGAACTGTAACTGCTTTAAGATTAAAAATCATGCAGTGCTGAACAAAGTTCTAGAGTAAGGATGCTAGATTGGGCTGATGATCTAATTTTAAAATTTTTCTGTGAAAGGGGTTTCTCTGTAGCCTAGTTCACAGGGATTGCAGTCAACCTCTGTCCATCCCCCAAGGGCTACATGCCTGAGGGTCTGGTCTTCTCTGATAAGGGTATTTTTACAATAGAGACTATTAAAGGAACTGAACAATCAATGTTTTAAAAGAATACATACACTCTTTGGTCAACAGACAACTGATAAGATGAATATTGATGGTTTTATCATTACTCACTCATTTGACCTCCCTGAATTTATTTCTTTTCTGGGTACAGAAAAAAAGGTCAAAATATATACTCTCCATGTCATGATCTGCAACCACTGCCAAAGTATCTTGCAATAAACCTAGATGTTCAAGATATGGCAACAGCCACCTAACATCATCGTGTCCTATTAATAGAGGAAATGATGCACTACTCAAGTGCCCTAATTGTCTTGGCAATGATAATGTTAAAGACAAAGCATGTCCCATAACAAAGAATGTTGAAGAGGTTATTGTTGAGGCAGTACATGAACAAATCACCATTGGTGCTTCTAAAAAAAATGTTGATATCCAACTGGAAGACTTGGCTCCAGTCTTTTCTAACAAAGAATTCCCTCACCATCCAACCCCTGAAAACCCTACTCTAAGCCTGATCATGTCAACACAACAGAGAGTCTTAGAGCCCCTAATTAAGAAAATAATTGATGAAATCTTAACAGTTAGAATTCCTGAAGTGATCAGTTCATTTCTGTCTTCAAATTTTTAACAAATTGAAGATTTAATTTCATATTACAAATTATATCCCCCAAAACCACTGAAAAAAAAATTGGTCAACTATCTTTTGTTAGTAGAGTTGCCAGACCATGGAATGGTTTGCCTTTGGAGGTTGTTGAGGCAGAGAGTGTTTGAATTTTTAAGGATGCATTAGTAAATACACCTTTTTATTTGGGCACTTTTGTTGTGTAGTTTTGGGTTATTTAGAAGTTTTTGATGTTTAGTTTGCTGTTGCCAATTTACTTTAGATTAGTATTATGATTTTGTGTTTTTGCAACAAGCATCAATGCTTACTGCTATTCATAATAATAAATAAATGAATAAAAAAATGTTTCAGTATCTTAGCACCTCACATGCACCATCTAATAAAACATTTATAGATTCCATCCCAGATCATTCTATTTCTGAGGATTACTTGGAATCTATTGAGTCTGTCACAATTTCAAATTCGCCTTCAAAATCAACATCAGAAACCACATAAAAAGCTTCCTCAATAGAAATCAATTCCTCAAAAGGCATGCATTTGCACTCTCACCTATTTCTAAACAAAAAGCAACTAAAAAAAAACAGAAACAACCCCTAGTATCAAAGACAGTTAGCAGTTTAGAATGAAAATAGTTCAATTTAACACAACAGGTTTACCCATTGATTGTCTGGTTGAGTTGAAAAGGTTTTTGGATTTTGAATCCCATGAAATTGTTTGCATCCAACAATCTCATTTGGTCTCTGGTCAAAACTTCAATGGTAAAAATTATATAACACATAGAAACAATAGGGTCCTCAATCTTTCTTCTCAAAAAGGTAGATGCCTTCTAAACTGTGTGAGAAAGGATTTAGTTAGCTAAAGGATTTAGTTAGCTCTGTGGTTAATATTGATGTCTAAACATCTATGGAAGTTTCTTGGTTGCAACAGGAGCTACAACCTAATAAAGAGCAAACCACACCCCATAGTAACCAAGAGTTAAGAAATCCATTTTGAAAAAAACTGCCTAGTGAAAAAAAAATTGCCATTTGACACTGACTCAGGAATGGTAATTATTATTTTGGTTTATCTTAAAAGTAAAAGAAATTTATCATGATTTTAAAAAAAATCTGAGACCCCTTGAAAATGGTCTCAGATCAAAACAAAAAGTGTACCATTGGAATCAGCATGGCCAAAAACCTTAAACAGGGAAATTAAAGTCCCCCTCCTTGAACAACAAGGAAAATCACTTTTTACATTGTCTCCTTTTTTATAGTGGACCTAGTGGGCTACCAGAACATCATAGAGAGATGCTTAAGGGCTCATTCAAAAGCTTTTTTTTGTGATTTTGTGACATGTGATTTTTATAAATTCTGCAAGTGTCATATGGCACTGTTTGTGCCATTTCAAAGGGGGTGGGGCTAGCAGGCTCCCAAAATATTGTAGACATCTTTTGTATATAAAAAATATTGCTCATGTCTACATTTTCCCTATAAAATACATCATCTGAAAATGTCAAATGGCACTATTGGTGCCATGTCTCAATGGAAAAGCTGGGGCTAGTAGGCATCCAGAACTTCCTAGAGAGATGTTCAATGGCTCATTTGAAAGCTATCAATTATATCCACATGCCTTTTATCACTTCTACCATCTGTAAGTGCCATTTAGCACTAAAAAGGGCACTTTTGGTGCCACTTCTTAAGTAGAAAAGCTTGGAAGTATAAATCAGTACCACTGTAATAGTAATGGTCCAGAACCCTTAACTGGAGATTTGAAAGAACCCTTCCTGTATGCTCCTCCTCCCAGCCCCTTTAGTATCATTAGTCTGTTGAGAGAAGCCATTATGAACTGTTTAATATGTTCAGCCAATCTTAGGGCTTGCAAAATGATTTTTTACAATATTGAATGCTATTATGAAGAAGAAATTCATAAAAGAAGAAATAATTGAATCTTAAAATTCCAAATAACTATTCCTTGATGTACCCCCTCCCCTTCTCCTTTTAGCAAAAGCTGAACTTTGCCAAATATAGTTCAATGCTCTCCCTCTTTATAATAGAAGCTTTTATTAACTCAATGTTTCATTGTACCCAATTACAAACATATTTGCTGAATAAGGTCCAATAACTATTCTTTTGGTGATGACATAGCTCTTCTTAGTCTTTTGGAAAACTGCTGTAAGTTATTCAACTTTGTCCATTAAGAATGAATCTCATTAAAATCAGCATTAAGATGCATTCTTTAAGGCAACTACCCAGTATGATTCTAGTTCAGCTACTTTTTGCTATTTTGGAAAGGGGTTAGGTTAGAAAAATGAAACTTTCATAGATGGGTCTACAGGCTAAAGTATGTCACAGGGAGGTATTTTGAAGTACCTACCTTCCTCCTTCTCCCTCTTGAAGGCAGTGACCTTTGATGACCTTTAAAAATCTTTGTACTATGAAAGTGAAACCTTGTAAAACAGATCTGCTTAAATGAAGTACAAGAGAACTGTTTTCAGCTTCATAACTTTGCTCAATCCCTATTTATGAGGTTTCAAAGACCTCCCAGTGCATTTCCAAAATTTAAAATGAAACCATTGATATGGTTTAAAATTCTACACAAATAAGAGGAATTGCTTTTTCAGAACTAAAACCAGAAAAATTAAACTAGTAGCCAAACAAAAAATTAAGCTAAAAGCCCCCCTGCGCGCGTAAGTCATTACGCGCCATTGTAGTTGTGTCCCTGTGTCCCACCTGTGAATATATATATATATATATATATATATATATATATATATATATATATATATATATATATATATATATATATATATTCTAATGATGTGTCCCTGTGTCCTGGTCGTCATTTATATTCCCTGTGTCCCGGTCGTCATTTGTGTCCCGGTGTCCCAGTTTGTAATTTCTCTTTGAGTGTCCCGGTCGCCATTTATATTCCCTGTGTCCCGGTGTCCTGGTTGTCATTTGTGTCCTGGTGTCCTGGTCTGTAATTTCTGTTCAAACAGTCCGTGTGCTGGTCGTCATTTATATATCCCGTCTGTACCCCCAGCATCCCCGTTGTAGTTGTGTCCCTGTGTCCCGGTCGTCATTTATATTCCCTGTGTCCCGGTCGTGATTTGTGTCTGGGTGTCCCAGTCTGGAATTTCTCTTTGAGGTTCCCGGTCATCATTTATATTCCCTGTGTCCTGGTCGTCATTTGTGTCCTGGTGTCCTGGTATGTAATTTCGTCAGTTGACAAACATGACATCAGTCAACAAACAACTTCATGACACATACAGCTCAATCCTTATAATGACGTCAGTCGACAAACATGACGTCACTCAACACACAAACATGACGTCACTCGACACACACACACACACACAGACAACTTATTTTTATATATATAGATAAATTACCTGGGAAAAACATGTTGAATAGATCTTCCATTATTTCAAGTCCAGAAATAAATTTGAGAAACTTCTCAAATTTATTTGAGAAGGGCTGGCATAAATTTGCCAGCCCCAGTAGGGAACTGGGGCTGGCAGAGGAACTAAGATTCCGAAATGTTCAAAGAATTGGTTCCTCCTCTAACAAAGGGAGCTAAAAAACGGGCCAAATTTTGTTGATGGGCCTGAAACTTATGTGAAACCTTGCACTAAGAGGACCCAATCCAGAAGGAAGATAAAAAGATATATTATTTCCCCTCAAAATGCTGCCCCCAAAAAGGAAAATGCACTTTTTTCTCCACCTACTTCAAATGGAAGGACCTATCCTAGAAATTTGGGAGGAAGGATGGCTCATCTGATTCGAAATGGGAATTTCTTTTGTCCTTGTCAAAGACTGAAAGCTACTCTAGAGCGATCAGACCCCCTCTCAGTTCTTTTCTGCAATCTGGCCCTCCTCTAATCTCTATATATTGAGATTGACAAGGTGATATTGAATCAATTATGATTGACAACTTCTAAATGATTGATATCACCCCCATGGCCCTAGTGTTGACCATTATCTAATCCTGCTGTGATAACCCAACCAAGAGAAACACACACAAAAAGAATTGAAATAAAAATTCGAAATGCTTTTTCTTCCTCTTTATTTTTATTCACCATACTTTCTCATTTGTTTTTTTTGTTTTTTACGGAAGAATATGCCTAACATTTACATCAAAATGCCATAGCCTGGACTACAACATGAGAACCCTCCCATACCATATGAGTGCTTTCTACATTAAAATTCTAACCTTTACCTACTATGGACAAAGGGTAAAATTCTAGATTCGGGGCCTTTAACTATCTTGGAAAGTAACGTTATTATGTTTGAGTGTTTTAGTGTCCTAACCTCCACCTCTCCCCTCCCAGATAATGAGTGTTTCAGCCCCTGTTTTGTTCTTATATGTGTACTCACTAATGCTATAGATTTCAATCTCTGCTTACCTAAAAAAATACAGGTTTCTTATGTTTTTAAAATGGTATTAAACAAAACAATTTGCAATTTAAATTTGTTATTTTACACAAGTCAAGTTTAATATCCAAGACACAAAGGGGTTCTTGATGACTATTTTGTTGAAATTTGAAATTGGCCAATAAAAAACAAGAAGGATATCTCAAAAGAATTTGATTTTGATTCTATGTAAGGAAAGGAGAGGATGTCCAACCAGTTGGACAGGCATTTTCAGTTATAAGGTTTTGTTATTATGTGGTTTTGCTAATGATAATTTTTATTTCAAAATTGTCAGTTACAAAACTAGATGACTACAAAGAAAAACTAGATGTATTCTGATGTTATTGTTTGTTTTGCTTGTGGAAAACAGTAAGTGTTCACACACATCCTTTCCAATGTAGAAGCAGAGGTATAACTGGCTTTTCTTGTCACATCCAGGTAAGCAACACCTTGGTGAATTTTTTCAGTAGCATCAAATCTTGCCACTAACCATTCTTACTTCGCGTGAAGTCAACAGACAGCATTAATAGCCACGGGTATTACTGTTGTGATTTGGTTCAACAAAGTTGTTCCATAACATTCAATCAGCTTCAAAAGCCAGGTTCTGATAGCCTGAAATCTAAAGTAGAGCAACTGTTCATATCTAATCTTAGACTTCATCATATCTTGTCTGCAGAGAAATCAACACAATGATGAAAGGCATGCACTGCTCATTTTGTAGTATGGCTGCTGAAGCAATATAACTAATCATTTGGTCACATAGGATTATCCCTTTCTGTGAGCTTCATGTATATGTGAACAACATGCAGGCTAGGTAAATCTATACATTCTTGAAGGGACTTGTCATGCCTCCACACTGATATTTAAGTTTCCTTTGCAAGAAAACTTGATACAGGGAAGATTGGCTTATCATCAAACCACTCTGTAACAATAGCAGTATTGTCCTCCATGATGAAGATGAATGATTTGCCTCACCCTAGGTGCTTTAGCTCCTTCTCAATTTTAACTGGAGCACTTTCTAGTTGATTCTGTATGGTTGTCCCTGTTGCATTTACTTTTGAAACTGAGAGCTCTTCTAGTTGTCAGATACTAGTAAAATACTTGTCAAAATTGAAGTGCAAGCCTTCGCTCACATTTTGTATGAGATGTAGTACTACAGCTGCTCCTAAGCCCTTGGACTGCAAATCCAGTTTGAATATGGTGTTTCTCTGGTATATCCTGAAATTAAAAATCCAACCTCTTGGAATGTACTGTTTAATACTGCATCTTTCAGCAAATGGGATTATTTGCTTATCGAGGCTAAGAAACAGTTCCTGTTCAAGTCTCAGGCAATATCTGAAAACAGCATCTAGTAGAGTCTGGACTTCCAATTGACGATCAGTCATTTTTTCTATGGTAGTTCACCCAAGGACCTTCAGATTTTTCCAAATCTGAAAAAAATCTTTTGCAAAATATTTCTCACAAATCACAGAAAATTTAAACTTCTGGCTCCAGTACATACAAACTCTTGGAAATTTCAGATGACTCATAGTGATTGACTAGCCAAACAGCTGTCATTTCAAAAGTAGACCTAATAGGGATTTTTTCTATGATAGTGATAATTCATGGTAAACACCTTTTTTATCTAGAAGATTGTCGGGAAATTGCTTGAAGAAACATCAACACTGTTTCCATTTACTTCTTGACACAGAGGTAACATCAGAGCTTGGCAATAAATATTCTAAATTGTCATAATTTCTTCAAAGCATAGTGTCTGTTGCCTGACTTTTCTTCTCCAGCATTAGTATTTGGCTCATCTTTAATGAGCCAAATAACAAGAACTGAAAGAACAAGAAACGCTATGTCAAAAATAGAAACCAAGTGAAACAAGATTGGTTTTCAATCATGAAATATCAACTAATAACAAGGAACACTTGCAGAGGACATTTTTGCTCTTTGATTATCACCCTCTTGTTAATTAAGTTTCTCATATACATTTGTATTTATAATTCTCAAGTGAGTAAATAATTAATAGTCCATGTAAATAAAAGACTAGGGGATGTAGGGAAATCAAAGCACCTTCCTGGACATAATTTAGGCTTTGCATCCATTCCTGAAAGTCTCATTCCCCTCACTACACTATTTTCTAGATAGATCACAAAACTAAACTAGAATTTTACCAGGAAAAAAGGCTATATCATCACTGCTTTCAACCATCAATAAGCCAATCCCACTTCAAGCCTACTCCACATCAAGCCCAACAGAGAACCTGGACAAACTCCCAAAATGCTATTGCTTCTTCTCCAATACGAAAGTAAAACAATTCGAAATAGGGATTAAACCTTTTAATAGACAGTGAACAGATATAAAAAAAATTTAATTGGATATTTCGAACATATACAGTGTTCATCATCAGCAGTAAAACTAAAAGACATTAGTTAGTTCTCCAATAATGCTCCCCCCCCTTAAGAACTCCCTAAGCAGTCAAGCCATCGAATTCTCGAATCCTGGAGTCATTCAGGCATGGCATAGGAAAGGACTAGGAGAGGAAGGAGTAGTGTTTACACTGGAACATCCCTGAATCATCAACCAAACTTTGAAGTCATCACTGACAGGTGTACCACAGTGAGCCATTCTTCTATGCCTTCTTAAAAGAATTTAAGGTGATAACATTCAGCAGCCTACTATAAAAAAAAATTGGAATTAGTTGAGTGAAATACTAAATAACCAGTAGCCAGGCAGTTAGTCATCTTTTCAACTTTTAAATCATTGTAAAATCCCTATTATACCTCTTATTTTTTGATTTTTGAGAGTTCACAGTGCTAACATAGGTTTTAAAATTAGTGTTAAGAAGACTAAGTTGCTTAGACTAGGAATAAATGAAGGTGAAGAGGTGACGCGGGGAACACGAAGATTAATCTAGTGGATAGTTTCACTTACCTGGGTAGCATTAATAGTAAAAATGGTGGATGTAGTGATGATTTTAAAAATAGAATAGCCAAGGCTCAATGTGTTTTTCCACAGTTAAAAATAGTTTGGAAGAATAGGAAGATAAATCTGCCAGCTAAGATTTGAATGTTAGAAGGTAAAGTGACGACAGGGGTCAAGTGCAGTTTTAAAACATAGATACTTTGGAAGATAGAAGAGGATTTGTTAGATGTTTTCCAGAGGAATTGTTCACAGTTTATTTTGGATAGCTGTTTGACTTAGTATATTTCAAACAGTAGCCTAAGCTGTACAGAAAAAAATTGGTTCTATCCCGCTATCTAGGGAAATAGTGGGAGAAAGGTTGAATGAGATGACAGAGACATTGCTAAGGAGCCTGGCTAAGGAATTTCCTGATAGATAGAAATTCGTTGACGACCTAATGGTCATTGAAACCTACTGTGGAAATTTAATGAGCAATCCTTTGAGCATCCTTGTGCAGAAGATGCATTGGCTGGATAATTAATGGGAGTAAGGATTTTGTTGTTAGATCCTTTTCCATTTTAAGAAGTTAATCTCCACTCTTATTCATCTTGCTACACCATCATGATGATTGTGTATCCATTTCTGAAAGTTTTATCTGCCTAGCTCTAACACTTTCAGCAAATTAAACTAGGGTTTAATTCATTGACAAATAATTTACTATTCAATTTGAACTACTGAATCAAACTGAAAAAAGACAATTCAGTAGACACATAAAAAGTTTAGATTATCTTTGTTGCAGGGCAACATATTTGGCTCAAAGAGATTTATCCCAACTGATTGCTTGGATATGATGCCGTCTTAGTTACCTGATTAAACAAAAAAAAAACAATTTTTTTGAATGAAAGTAAGGAGCGACATTAAAACTGAAAACGAACAAAAATTACTTCGTATACGAAAGGGACTTTTCCTCCTCAACGCCCCGCTCGTTGCGCTAAGGTTTGACTCTTTGTCTTGACTCTACTTTTTAAAACAGTAAGAAACTTTAGCGTAAAGAGTGGGGTGTTGAGGAGGAAAAGCCCCTTTCATATACGGAGTAATTTCTGTTCGTTTTAAGTTTTAATGTCGCTCCTTACTTTCATTTAAAAACATTGTTTTCTTTTTTGTTTAATTTCTGGACGTTTTTGAATTCATGCATGTTTTTATCTTGGCTCTCCGCACATAAATAACTAAAACGAAATTTGCATATTAATTCTTTGGGCTAAATGGCTTTTTCATAGTTTTAATCGGATGATTTTGAGAAAAAAGGAGCGAGGGAGGAGTCCTAGTTGCCCTCCAATTTTTTGATTACTTAAAAAGGCATTAACTTAAAATTTTTTACGAACGTTTTCATAAGTAAAAAATATACGTAACTTACGTAGCGAACTCCTGTATTCGTATGTTTTTATTGCGTATATGAGGGGGCTCGCCCCTCGTCGATACCTCGCTCTTTACACTAAAGCTTAAATTTTGTCCCAGTTCCTTAAGAATGACCCCTGAATCACAAAGGCCGTAGAATAAGTAGTTGTAATTACTAATGTCTGTTCGTTTTCAGTTTTAATGCTGCTCCTCACTTTCAGTAGAAAAAACTTTGCATATTTATTTTTTCATTGTTTTTTTAAATAATGCTAGAAAATCCTGCGCCCCCTCCATTGAAAGTCTCTTCCCCCATGAGAAGTTCCTCCATGGAAAGATCTTCCTACGTAACCCCTCCTTCAACTCCCCCCCCAACAAAAAAATCCCCCTGAAAACGTCTGTACACTTCCCAGTAACCATTACTATATGTAAACAAGGTCAAAGTTTGTAAATTGCAGGCCCTCACACGGGGACTGTGGGGGAGTAAGTCGTCCCCAAAGACATAGATATTAGGTTTTTCAACTATTGTGAATAAAATGACTATCTCGGAATTTTTATCCGGTGACTTTGGGGGGAAAAATGAGCGTAGGAGGGGCCTGGGTGCCCTCCAATTTTTTGGTCACTTAAAAAGGGCACTAGAAATTTTAATCTCCGTTAAAATGAGCCCTTTTGCGACATTCTAGGACTACTGAGTCGATACATCAACCCTGAAAAAAAAAAATAATTAAAAAAAAATAAACACGCATCCGTGATTTGTCTTCTGGCCAAAAATGCGAAATTCCACATTTTTGTACATAGGGGCTTGAAACTTCTACAGTAGGGTTCTCTGATACGCTGAATCTGATGGTGTGATTTTCGTTAAGATCGTATGACTTTTAGGGGGTGTTCCCCCTATTTTCTAAAATGAGGCAAATTTTCGCAGGCTCGTAACTTTTGATGGGTAAGACTAATCTTGATGAAATTTATATATTTAAAATCAGCATTAAAATGCGATTCTTTTGATGCAACTGTTGGTATCAAAATTCCATTTTTTAGAGTTTCGGTTACTATTGAGCCGGGTCGCTCCTTACTACAGTTCGTTACCACGAACTGTTTGATAAGATGCCCCCCCCCCAATCATTCTAGAGTGTTTTCTTGGTCATAATTTGTTTAGTGCATGATTTTTTAAAAATAATTTTTGTTTCAGGTTTATATTGATGCTCACTATTTGTTTTTTTCTAAGATGAAAAGCTGACAAAATTTTCTGTCATGGAAACTAATTCAGCAGAGTGGTTGAGTATTATCCTCAGTGACATTCAACTTGAACAGTTTTTCACGAGGATACGAGATGAACTACAGGTAGGATTTCTTTAAGATAAGATATCTTTATTATCTACTCGTATGAAATTATAATTTAAAATTAAAAACGAAGCTGGCTCATATCTAGTAATAGACATATTTTCGCATTCTATCTTCGTCGACCTTCAATCTCTCCCTCTTTATTTCTGTTTCTCCCTAGTTCTTTCTGTCTCCCATAAAAGAAGCAGAATAAATTTTGTTGAGCTCTGTACATACTTGTAAACTATAATGGCATAATAACTGAAATGTATGTAGCTCGACAACATTGGGTTTTGACCATTGGTATAGTCACTACACAGTAAGAAAAGCCTAATATTTCTTCTAAAAAACAAAGCTGACATTTTTTTTATAAATCATTTGTAAATGGTGTTATTGTGTTAGAAAACAGTGATAGGCTAGAACGGTTAGAAAAATCATTTTTGATTTTTGGTTTTTGCTTTGAGTAGTAAGCAATGAGACAAATTATCCTTTGTTTGGTCTTAATAAAATTCCTTGAACTAATTATAGCCAAATAAGAAATATAGCCCTGGGCTATGCTTTGAACTCAACCCAGTGTAATTCAACTGTACTGCCAAGGATTGTATCAGTCGCTTACAAATGTAATGACTATGTATCAGCATATACAGTCTGATGTTTTTGGACTTTGGCTAACATTTCTAAAGAGGTACACTGATAATCTGCTACATATCCCTTGTTAGTCATTGATTTTCATGTTCAGAAAAAATGCAAGACAAGGAGAATTGGCTATCTACACAAAGAGTGAATGCCCAGTTCATGTGAAGTACCAACTAACTCGGAATTTAGAGTGTGTTTTAAATCTATTTTCCTCAAAATAAAACTCACGGTGAAAGGAAATCGTTGGAGAATTTTTTCGATCCCTATTAGGTTCTGTATCTTCTTTCACGGACATATAATCAAAAACACTTCACCTGCTGGACAAACAGAATCATGGTGTGGTCTTCATGGGTAATTTCGATATAAATCTGGCCCATCCCCTTACAAGGATCAACAATGACTCCTCATGCTCACGTGTGACTATACTCTTGTCAGTCAATCACTCCCAACAAGGATCACATATTATTTTCTCGACTGTATCCCACTCTCACCTTCAATCATTATCAGTGATGTGTCAGATCATTTTCCCCTGTTCACTCTGAACGAGACATCAAATGTAATACAAGGTCACTCTCGAAAATAAGAGATGAAGTATCGAAATGTCTGTTAATGTCATTAAATAATGAACTGGAGAAAATGACAGGGGATATTTTTTTTTTTAAAGAATAAGATGTGAAGCAAGCTTTCAAAGTGTTCCATGCTACCTTCACAAATCTATACAAAGATGTTGTTTGAAAAAAAAATTAACTAAAAGGGGGATAAAAAAAAAATGCGCCCATTTATCTGTGGGCTGCTGAGTTTACTTTTATGTATTAATAAGACGAACAAACTTTGTGCTGAATACCTTAACCTTACCTTTTAACCGTAAAAGGTTATGAATAACCGTAACTTTTTTCTGACTTATCTTGTCATATTTCTTATTTTGTTGTGTTCGTCTTTTATATTTGATTAAATAAAAAAAACTAGTTTTTTTTCAACTGAAAATAAGGAGCGACATTAAAAATTAAGACGAACAGAAATTACTTCGTATATGAAAGGGGCTGCTTCCTCATCAACGCCCCGCTCTTTACGCTAAAGTTTTTTACTGATTTAAAAAGAAGAGTTGAGAGAAAGATTCAAATTTTAGCGTAAAGAGCGGGGCGTTGATGAGGAAACAGCCCCTTTCATATATGAAGTAATTTCTGTTCGTTTTAAGTTTTAATGTCGCTCCTTACTTTCAGTTGAAAAAACTAGTTTTTTTTATTTAATTTCTGAACGTTTTTGAATCAATCCATGTTTTGATTTTGGCTCTCCACGGAGGATTAATTAAAACGAAATTTGCCTTTTTTCTGGGTAAATGGCTTTCTCATAATTTTGATCGAATAATTTTGAGAAAAAAAGAGCGGGGGAGGAAGCCTAGTTGCCCTCCAATTTTTCGGTTATTTAAAAAGGCAACTAGAACTTTTAATTTTTTACGAATCTTTTTATTAGTAAAAGATATACGTCACTTATAAATTAGCTTACGTAAAGAACTTTTTATTCTCATGTTTTTATCACATATGAGAGGGTTCGCCCCCCCGTCAGTACCTCTCTCTTTAGACTAAATCTTAAATTTTGTCCCAATTCATTAAGAATGACCCCTGAATCACAAAACCCGTAGAATAAATAGTTGACATTACTAAAAATACTTTAGCGTAAAGAGCGAGGTATTAGGAGGAGGTGGGCCCCTCATATGGGTAATAATTTCTGTTCGTTTTAAGTTTTAATGCTGCTCCTTACTTCCAGCTGAAAAAAATTTTTCATATTTATTTTTTCATTGTTTTTTTTTAAAATAATGCTAGTAAATCCTGCGCTCCCTTCATGGAAATTTTCTTCCCCCATGACAAATTCCTCTATGGAATAGAGGGGTTGAGAGGACTCTTCTCAACCCCTCCCCCAACCAAGAAATCCTCCTGAAAACGCCTGTACACTTCCCAATAACCATTACTATATATAAGCACTGGTCAAAGTTTGTAACCTGTAGCCCCTCCCACGGGGACTGTGGGGGAGTAAGTCGTCTCCAAAGACATAGTTATAAGGTTTTTCGACTACGCTGAATAAAATGGCTATCTCAGAATTTTGATCCGTTGACTTTGGGAAAATAATTAGCGTGGGAGGGGGCCTAGGTGCCCTCCAATTTTTTTGGTCACTTGAAAAGGGCACTAGAACTTTTAATTTCCGTTAGAGTGAGCCCTCTCGCAACATTCTAGGACAACTGGGTCGATACGATCACCCCTAAGGAAAAAACATCAAAAAACAAACAAACAAATAAACACGCATCCGTGATCTGCCTTCTGGCAAAAAATACTAAATTCCACATTTTTGTAGATATCAGCTTGAAACTTCTACAGTAGGGTTCTCTGATACGCTGAATCTCATGGTGTAATTTCGTTATTCTATGACTTTTAGGGGATGTTTCCCCCTATTTTCTAAAATAACACAAATTTTCCCAGGCTCGTAACTTGATGGGTAAGACTAAACTTGATGAAACTTATATATTTAAAATCAGCATTAAAATGAGATTCTTTTGATGTAGCTATTGTTATCAAAATTTCATTTTTTTTTTAGAGTTTTGGTTACTATTGAGCCGGGTCGCTCTTTGCTACAGTTCGTTACCACGAACTGTTTGACTTTAAAGTGCAAATTTGGACCATCTGGGCGTGGGATATCTATTTTAGAATACAAGTTTTCTTTTTTCCTAAGACAAAAATCCCTCATCTTCACTAATGGAACCATTTCCTTTCTTGATTTGCAAATGGATTTGAAAGGTGGGATTTCCGCCTTTTTGATCGATAGATTGATTTTATTGGATTTATTTTGAATCGATAGTTTGGATCGAGGCCTGTTATAAAGTAGTCAAAAGTCAATGTAATTGACTATATAGTGTAAATAGGGGTTTGGACCTTAGGCTCTACCCTCCTCCAAATTTTCGTTGTTTCTTACTATTTATTTTAGATTTCAGGACAATTTGTCTGTGTTTCTTTGTTTTTTCGAATCTGAGCACTCTCCGAAATGTCAAACACCCTCCAAAGTGAATTTTTTTTTGTATGTTTCTACACAGTGTAAAAACTTCTGCCAACTATAAATGGTCAAATAGAAGGCAGTATCAGTCTTGACTTTTAGTTTATTAAGTGAGCACTCGCCTGATTACTAACTAGCATTTCATTTTAACAAAAAATTGCTGCCAGCATCTTGTTCTTTTTAATAGTGTACTATGGAATGCTCTATTGTTTATTATTAATTTAAAAAAAAAATCCGAAAAGAGTTTTTGAAGAAAAGTAAAGAGCCGTATTAAGCTCTGCATAGTAAGCAGATATTAAGTCAAATAAGTAATTCAAGCGTAAAGCGAATACAAGTTTTTATTTTAGGTCAGGGCTCTTGATATTGAAAGAGTTGCAGTAGAAACTTCGAAAAGGGCTCATTCGATCGAAAATTGAGAGTGCTAGTGCCCTTTTTAATAGTCAAAAGTGATTGCAACTCCCCTCCCACGCCAACAATTTCTCCAATGATCAAAAATTTGAGATAGCTGTTTTATTAAACATAGTTTAAAGGTCCGGATATTATGTCTTTGAGGATGAACCCCCCCTCACAGCCCTCAGGGTAAGGTTTTTGAGTGATGCCTTACGGGTATATAATGTCATAGGAACTTAAAAAAGGGCTCAGTCGATTGGAAATTGAGAAGAATAATGTCCTTTTTTATAGTCGAAAGTAATTAGAGGGCGAATGCCCCCCCACGCCCATCATTTCCCCGAACACTTCCGATCAAAATTTGGATATAGCCATCTTGTTCAACGTAATTAAAAGGTCCGGACATTATTCCTTTGAGGATGATAACCCAGCCCTCAGGACAAGGACTCTAAGTTGTGGCCTGGGGCATATGTTTTTTTTTTTTTTTAATAGAAAACGCTATAGTAGAAATGACAAAAAAGGCTCAATCGACTGGAAATTGAGATGACTAGTGCCCTTTTTAATAGTCGAAATTGATCGGAGGGAAAATGCCCCCCCTCATGCCCATCATTTCCCTAAACACTTCCATCAAAATTTTGAGATGACTATTTTGTTCAACCTAGCTGAAAGGCTCGGAAATTTTGTCTTTGAGGATGACAACCC
This sequence comes from Artemia franciscana, assembly GCF_032884065.1. Taxonomy (NCBI): domain Eukaryota; kingdom Metazoa; phylum Arthropoda; class Branchiopoda; order Anostraca; family Artemiidae; genus Artemia; species Artemia franciscana. The sequence goes on from NC_088863.1 coordinate 31,596,091, forward strand.
CCCACAGGCCTCAAGCCAAGGGTTTTAAGTTGTGAGCTTGGGGTATATAAGATTTTATAGAAGTGGTGGTCATATAAAGTTCAGAGGGGGTTCATTGGGTTGATAATCAGAAGCGCTAGTACAATTTTTTGAGAGTCAGAGTGACCAGAGGGCAGCTACCCCCCCCCCCCCCCCACACACAGGTATTTTCCCAAAATGTATCCAATTGACATGTTGAGATAACTATTTTATTTAAAATAGTCCAAATAAGATATAACAAGGCTTTTGGGTTGAAACAAACTCCTAGAGCCTGTTGGCAAGGGTTGTAAGTTATGCCCTGGGGGCACTTGAGGCTTTTATTGAAAGGATAGTTGTATAAACTTTAGAGGGGACTCATTTGGCCGAAAATTGCGAGTTCTAGTTCCTTCTTAAGAGTCAAAAGTGACGTAGGGCAGCTAGACCCCCCCTTCTCCTGAATGCCCTTCTTTTCACCAAACGAGTCGAATTGAAATTTTGAGATAGCGATTTTGCTCAAAATAGTCCGAAGAACCTATAATAATGCCTCTAGGGTGCCCCCCCCCCCCAGTACCATAGGGACAGGGTTGTAAGTCATGCCCTGGGGACATATAAGGTTTTTATGGAATGTTTGGTCGTATATACTTCAGGTGTGGCTAATTTGATTTGAAATTTGAAGTTATAGTGCCATTTTTCAGAATCAAAAGTGATTTGAGAGCATCCAGCCCCCCGCCCCTCCCGTCCTCATCATTTCCCCAAAAACATCCAATCAAAATTTAGAGATAGCAATTTTGTTCATGATTGTTGAAGGGTCTGGCCTCTATGTCTTATAGGAAGACACTCCCACCTCCAAAGCTCTCAGTAAAAGGGTTGTAAGTTACGCCTTGGGGGCAAATAATGCTTTTATAGAAAGGGTGGTCATACATACTTTGGAGGGGACTCATTGGATTGGTAATCACAATTTCTAGTGCCCTATATAAGAGTTAATGTGATCAGAGGGCAGCTAACATCCCCCAAACGTCGTCCTTTTTAACGAAATGCATCCAGTAGAAATTTTGAGACAGTCATTTTATCCAAAATAGTCCAAAGATCTTGTAGCTAGGCTTTTGGGTTGATACAACCTACTAGAGCCCGAGGGTGCTGGTTTTAAGTTATGCCGTGGGGGCATTCAAGGTTTTTATGGAAAGAATGGTTGTTTGACTTTAAAAAGGCTCATTTGGTTGAAAATTGGAAGTTCGAGTTATCTTTTAAGAATCAAGAGTAATGTAGGGCATTTATCCCCCCTCGCGACAACCCCTTTTTTCACCAAACACACCTCTTTTCTACCCTAGGATGGATGGATGGATGAAAGACAATATCGAACGACAAGTAAAAATGATATCAGTTTGATACCTCTTACTAAGACTACCTCTGCATCCTTAGGTTTTTTAGGCAATCAAAGAAAAAAAAACTATTACAAGTTTGCACTAATCAAGTTTGCATCTTGATTCGCGGGCCCTGGAGGTTTTCCCCACCAGACCCTCGCTTTTTTTTGTCATTAACGTAACAACCGTCTTTCCCCAAAATCGTCCAATCAAAATTTTGAGATAGCCATTTTTGTTCATCATAGCTGAAAGGCCGAATAACTATGTCTTTGGATGTGACATGATCCTCTCCCCACAGCCCATGGGGAAAGGTCCTTAAGTTATAAAATTCGCCCATTGTTTGCTGTTACTCTTTAATTTTCTTTGGAAAAAACTTCTTTTGGTGAAAATTTTTTTTCTATTAGCTTCTGTTCGTTTTTAATTGATAAATTTTTTTTATTGGTTTAGAGATTTTCTACTGGTAGTAGTGGTCGTAGTAGTAGTAGCAATTGCAGTAGTAGCCCTATTGGTAGTAGTAGTAGCCGTAGTCGCAGTAGCAAACGTATTTGTAATAGTCATAACAGTAGTAATAGAAGTTGGAGCAGTAGTTGTAGTTTTAGTATGCACGTTGTTTCTTATAATTTAACTTAGCATTTTTCTAAGCCTACCATTAAATTTTCAAATGAATATCCTAAGCCGTTCCTGAGATATTCCTGAGGCGTTCTTTTGACAACGTGCTTTCACAAAGTGTGTCATGGTTCAGTTTGACATCTCCCTTAGTAGTACCCACAAATTTCCTTTTAGTACCCCGTTGCCTTTTTAAGACCTTGATCAATCACCCTCCCCCTTTCAAGTAGTGCAAACTGCATGTAAACAATGGGCAACTTCCTTAACTTAGAACATATATCCACCATGGGCTGTGGGAGGAGGGGGTATATCATCCTGAAGGTATAATTATTGGCCCCTTAACCATTTTGAACAAAATGGCTATATCAAAATTTCGATCGGGTTTCTTTGAGGGAGGGCAGCTAGACGGGGCACAGGAGTTGGTGCTTCAATCACTTTTGGCTTTTTAAAAAGGGCACTAAAACTTTCAGTTTCTGCTTAAATGAGCCAACTCTGAAGTTTCTGCGACAACTCCCTTTGCTCTATACTTAGGAAGCGCAGTGCTACCTATAAAGCATCTTCTTTAGTTTAAAACTAATTGATCAAGTATTTTCAGGCTTGACTAAGGAACATATACTTATCAGGTAGATTGAAGTGTTGAGGCTCTCATGGGTATAGCGATTAATGTGGGATTGTTGATAAAACCCAGTAATAATGAACTGCGCCATTTTTATGTTTTTATTTCTGGTCATTGACCCGCATTAAATGAAATTAATCAAGGAAAAAATAGTCAAAATATGAGCTACAAAACTTGAACAACTAGTATTAAAAACTTTACTTATTGGCTATACTTCAAAAAATTTTAAAAAGTCTGGGATTAACTTTAACCGAACAAATCAATAATTTTCTTCTGTTACAAGAGAATCTTAAAGTTGAATTTTGTTTGCTTTTACATTACTCCTTTTGCTTGTGCGTTTTATATTGCATGACTAGATATTAGGAATAACGCTACAAGGTAATAAATTAATTCACAACAGAGCAAGTACGGAAAGATTATTTTGCCTTGAGTTTCTTTTGTTCAACTCACAAACTATCCTACTCTTTTTTTTTTCTCTTGGTAAGGTTGTGCATCCTTCCCACTTCGATTATGTCACTGTTGAGGACTTGGAAAGGATCGGAATGGGACGACCTGCTGCCAGAAGGCTACTTGAAGCGATCAAAAAATATAAGGGGACTATTAAGAAGCAAAAAATAATTGGAAAGTTAACTGGCAATCGAACATCCATTCGGAAAAGACCCCAAACAACGATCGGACCAGCAAGCACTGACAGTCTTTTTACTTGTCTCATTAAGGAAAAGGTAAGCTACCTTTTACACGTTCAAGTATGTATCTTGACACAGTTTATGTTCGAATTTTGTTCTAACATATAAGTAAGGTAAATAAGACCTTATGCTTCTCAGATATGGGAGGATTATCTGTCGAGCGGTATAACCTACCGCACAGTATATCCTCTTTCGAAAGTCAAACAAAATGCGAAGCTAGATGAATAAAGCTTTCAGAGATTCTCGGGGGTTGATATTTGAGTTGATCCCTGAAAGGTTCATTTAGGTGGCATTTAGATTCATTAGGTATAGGTGGAATGTAGTTTTTTTTATAAATGTTTGAATATTTTGTTTTGAATTGTTGGTGCAACTGAGAGGAGAGGAGGTGGGATGAAAAAAAAGAACGGTTCGGTTATGTTGCTCGGCTGCTTTCTTTGAAATATTGAAGAAGGTTCAAAATTGGTCCAGTGTTGTTATTTCTATTAATTTGAGGAAATTCTTAGTGACCTTGCGGGGTCCACACCTAATGCATGCTAAGGTATGCTAACATACATTCTTTCAGCAGCTGAGCTCTCTTCTGTACGAATTTAGTCTAACCACATAGAATTCAAACGACGATGGAGTCTATTTAGGCCTGTAAATTAAGAATGAGTTTTTTTTTTATAAAAAAAAAACTAATGTCGTGTGATTTTAGCAGCTCATGAAGTATTATGAAAAGTGTCGGAAAAAATTATTTCTCTCAGCCCGAAAGTTAGTTTTCTTGCAGTGGGTCAACTTATTTATTATAATCTCTAATTGCTTTAGAAATCAGAACACTATTAAAGCTTACAAGGCAGTTTTGATGCTATATCCTTCCTTCTGTCACAAACGCATAAATTAAATAACAAACATAACTAAAATCACAAAAGGGAACAGTTTGTGGCAGTAAATTGTGACACTTTTGAACCCATAGGAACCTGCTTCTTTTTCGGGTCTCAAAATTCTTGCATCTATTTTTCTAAAGAATTTGTTGGCAAGATCTGGGAACCGTCAAACATCTGAAATACTTGTCAGATGTTAGTTTGACTCCCTGATGACTGCTTGAATGAAGTGAGCCACTGGAAAGCAGAAACATAACTCGACGAAATGAAAAACCCGTAAAACAAATCCAGACATTCCTCTCTGATATAGTCTTTAAAACGCGACTGCAACTGACAAACTCACTGCTCACTCTGGGTCAAGGATAAGTGAAAACCATGTTTTCTGACTTTAAGTAAGAATTGTAATGCTGCTCTTCAATATGTAATGTTGTTTTCATTAATTTTAGCTTGAGGTCTGCACTTTCTGCAAAAACCGCATTCTTATGTGGTTTCCTTGCGGAAAACCTTTACTGTTTCCACGCGCAGTGAATTTAGATTGACAGCACAGAGAAGAGAAAAAAAAACGCAGGACAGAACCAAAGTGATACTCTCGCAACACGATAATTTCGTCTATCTTTTTTGATTATTGACTTGTCGCTCTTTGCAGGGATTGTAGAGTATATAAGTTTAGTGAAAAAGAAATTCCGCTTTCAGTGTACTTTCTGTTTTGGTCCCAAAATCGCTTGATTAAACCGAAGTATGTGATAAAAAAGTCTTCCCATCCAGCCCTTAAATTGCTGCCATCTTGCTAAGCAGTTATGGACCGTCCATGCCTGATCAACAGCTCGAGTGGTCTATTTTAAGATAAAATAAGTACAAAAAAACAACAAAAACTACCTACTATTTATTCCCAATGGAAAATGTATTGATATGAAACTATAAAAGAATGATTAAGATGCGAGATTTCTTATTTCTTCAATAGATTTCGTGGATTTATGTACTTGTAAACTTTTTAACTAATAATTTGCGAGGGTATTACTTCGTTGATGAGACGTACCAACTGTAGTTCAATTTTATGAAGAAAATTAATTGTTCTTTAGTATTTCTTTTTATCGGGCTTTATTGCAAAAAAAGGAAAGTTAAATTCCTAAGTATTGGAATATTGTTTTTGGAAGATTTGAAATGGCTATAAATTATTTCGACACTTTGCTTGCTAAACACGGAAGGAAAACCGGATTCCAAGGCTGGTTACAGATTCCAATATAAACTTCGCGCTTAGACTAAGTTGGAATTTTTAAATCGTTGTGCATAAAATCGTTCTCCTTGGAGATGCTAATTCTAGTGGAAATCAGGAGAAAAAACTTTTTCCAACCCCTTTAATCATTTCTTCTCTCGAACCATTTTTCACTTTTATTGTGCCCTTTATCGTCAGTGAAGAAAACTCTGTTCTATAATCTTCTAGTTGAAGACACCATTCTTGTTTGAAATACATCTGAGGTTCTGGTTGTTCATTTACTAAATCAGCCAATAAAAAAGAATGAGGAAAAATGGTATTGCCAGGCATAATGATTGAGTTTCTGAATGACATTTGTTGTACAAGAATTTGCATTTTGCATCACAAAAGTCATTTCTAATAACCTCGACAGGTTTAAAATGGCTTCACCATATCAGTGTTTTTTTTCTTCTTCTTTCTTAATGTGCTGCTGAAAAAAAATACTGTTTACATGAACGTAAAAGTAGGACGGGAAAATGGTCAGTTAGAAGGTTGTTTTACTTAAAAAGAGTAAAATAGCAAAACAATACTGATTTTCTAGACCATGTAATTGTTCTCAGTGGCTGGGAGACCGTGTGTTAACCATGTTTGAACTTGTCATCAGAGGCAGCAAGTGGCATTAATTAGACGATTGTACAAAAAGTGGCCAACAGAAATGAACTTACGGACCGGAAAATTCTTATCAAACACAAAAGTCAAATTGTACAATTTACTGCTTTTCGGCAGCCTTTGGCACGAATCCCAAATCAGTTCTTTAGACCCCAGAACGACTGATATTTCTTTGAATTTTATTCAAAGAAAAATTCATTTTTTTGGCTCTCCCCTGAGACATGGGGTGGGATAGTAATTCGTTATCATTTTGTATCAATTGAAAAAAAAAAAATATTTGACTTACGTAGATTGCATTGCAAAGGAGAATAGGTTCCGTAGTACCATATTCTACAAAATAAAGGAGCTAAAACTTAACTGTCCGGAAAGCACGACGTTTCTCTGTCAATAGTCATCATACGAGCTAGCTATTTTGTACCATGCTCCATAAAAAAATTTCAGTTGTTTTTATTGATTACATTTTGAAGATTGAATTAGGTCTAAACACAAAGAGCTTTAAATTCTTCCTGCAAAGTTGGTTGTCGGACTAAACTTTTCCATTTAATTTTCCATGTAATAGATTAATGGCTTCTACACCACACAATCTACGCGTATTGGTTTCAAACGATTATTTCACCTGACAGCCCAAATGCGTGAGTTGTGCTGAAAATTTTAGCTTTAAATAAAATACTAATTGAACTTGGCAAATAAAGAGCTATACGTGGTTAATTACAACTCTTAGTGTCAGTTTTCACGGTTTATGCAATATTTGCTGATTTTCACAGGATGTGGTGCTTGGAAGAAAGCTTGGAGATGGGTCATTTGGTGTTGTGAGACAAGGCGAATGGACCACTCATTCTGGTACCACTATACAGGTTGCAGTAAAAGTGTTGAAACAAGATCCGTACAGTAATCCTCATCTTATGGAGGATTTTATGAAAGAAGTCCAAGCTATGCATTTGCTTGACCATCCAAATATAGTAAGGTATGTGTAGGTTCAAAAAGGGTTAAGAGGTGGAGTAACCTATCAAGTTTATGACAGTGTTTAATTTTTGCAATAATTGTTAAAATAGGAAAGAAATTATAAAATAAAAATGCAGAAAAAAAAATATTGCCTACAACTTTAACAAAAATACTGACAAAAACCGAAATGTGTTGCCATAATATGGACTGGAAAAGAGGAATGTTTGGGATAGTGTGCATGCAACTTAACCCTCGTTTAACTGAAGCCCACGTAACTGGAACATCGTGCATCTGAACCTGGGTGGTGCAACTGAACCGTGCAACTGAACCTTCGGCTAAATAAACCTTCGAGCAACTCAATCCCCGTTTAATTGAACCCTCATACAACTCAACTACCGTTTAACTGAGCCCTCTTTTAATTGGACCCCGTAAAACTGAACACTGGTGCAACTCAACCCCGCTTAACTGAACACTGGGACAACTCAACCTCCACCTAACTGAACCCTCATTAAATTGAACCCCAATGCAATTCAACCCTAACTCAACTCAATATGCATGTAACCCAAAGCCATTCAGCTCAACCTCTGTCTGATTCAACCTTGTTGCAACTCAGCCCATATTTATTTCAACCCCCGTTCAAATCAACTTCCGTGCAACTCAACCCTCATTTAACGCAATCCTCATTCTGCTCGACCCCCGTTTAACCAAACCTGTCTGACTGACCCCCCATTTAAATCAACCGAATTCAGCTCAACCCTTATCAATGCACCTCAGTCGAAAGGTTGAGGTGTTTTAACAAACACATGCAGTGTGTTTGTTAGTTATGTATTTTTACTGTTAGTATGTTAGGTTATTATCAAAGCTCACGATGTTGGCTCCTTAGTTTGACAGATTTCACTGCGAAAAAAAAAACAACCTCAGGCTTTGTTATTCTTGGGCTATGTAACAAAACATCATGCATCTTTTACCTTTTCAGCAAACCGAACTATTGAAATTAGTGAATGCTTTCAATGTCTTAATGGACAACATTAAAAACTTGAATCGTATCTAAAGAAAATATCCAGAGCTGTCGCGCCTGATAAATAAAGTTGCATCTGTCGTCTAAGTAAATGAGTAATACCCAGTGTTGAAGGCGGTCCAAATGTATTATTCTTTACACACGTTATATTGAAAGAAAGTTTAATTAAATTTTAAATTTTCAAAAAATAAAATCTTAATTTCAAGTAATAGTCTGGAGAGGAAAAGAAGGCTTAGTTTCCTATCCCTTATTACGGTCATGACAGAAACATAGGGGATATCTTCATAATGCACTATGATTCATAAATCATTTTAAATAAAAGGAAACAAAAGGACTAGGTTAAAAATAGTATTTTTGTATAGTCTTCCCCTGGGAGGATTATTGGTCAAGCGGTTGGTCTAACGTCATTTGTCATATTGTTCAGGTAATTGCTATTACCATTGTCTATTTTTTAGATTATAAATTATTTTCGGTGTCAGTTCACGAAAATGGAGGGTTGCCTTCACGAAAATGTGGGGGGGGGAATATATTTTTTTAATTTAGGGGGCGGGGCAATTTAGTTTTTTTTTATTTTTTTCAGTGAGAGTGCCAAAAAAAATATTTTTAAAATTTAGGGGGGTCTATTGGGCGATTGCTCCCTACCTCCTACGCTGTCAAATTTGAACTGAATTGAATTGAGAATTGAGCTTTGAATTTGAATTGATCAGTTTTTATTTTTAAGATATTTGATTGTTTTTTTTTCCTCATCTTTAGTTTCTCACTTATTCATCATTCTAGGCTTCATGGTATTGTTCTTAGCCGACCATTGATGATGGTAACAGAGCTCGCGCCGCTTGGAAATTTGCTCGACTATTTACGGAAGCAATGTGGGCATACTTCTATTGTTACTCTCTGCGACTATGCCCTACAGGTTGCAACAGGAATGACATATTTAGAATCAAAGCGGTGTGTCCATAGAGATTTGGCTTGCCGGAACATCTTAATGGTTACCATGAATAAGGTATAAGCCAATGTTTTGATGTCTGGGATGTTGTCGTGCTCTGAGAGGGTTTCAGTTAATCAATAATCTTCTGTTATGTTTTGTGGGGGGGGGGATCTACCGTTCAGTGATTATATAAATTATTTGTCTCAGAAAAAGAAAGTATTCAACTACAAATTTTGCAAAAGTAACAAAAATCGGGTTTTCTCTTAATGATTCTACTCCAAAAGTAAAAAAAAAGTAATATTCTAAATAATAGTTGTCATAATGTACTTATATTTTATCTATAGGGATTCGTTTCTAAAAGGAGCTGTAGTATAATTCGACCTTGTAGATACAAAATCGAATACGTCCCGCTTATACGGTCAAATATTGCCATATAAAAAATACGTCCCACAATTTTTAATGTCAATGTTCTCCATTGACTTTTAGCCTTTTGTTTATAAGTTTGTTGTTTTTTAATGAAAAGAAAGATAAGTAATAAAAAAAACTAAAACGAAAAAAAAAATACTTAGACCATTGCATACTAGATGATTCTCTTAGGAGTCAATCAATTCTGTAGCAGTTAAACTAAAACAAATCTAGAATTACTTGAACTAAGTAAACACCTCAAAAACTTTTTCCCCCCACACGGCTAGCATGTTAACACCAAAAACATATCAACTTCCTTGGTTCTGTGTTTTTTTTTAGATTTAAACAATTTGGCTTATGATGGATCAAAAACTCTGATCTAAGTCTACTTCACAAAATAATTGATAGTCAATGAATTTAGACTAGTTTTGTGACAATCCAAAAAAAATTCTTACTGGATGTCTCAGATATAAAATTAATATAAAATTGTCTCAACGAATACAGAATTAAAGGTTTAAAACCAAAACTTTAAGACCATCATACTTTGGATATCTCATAAGTATTTAATTATTTAAAAAATTATAAGGATTAAGTTATTCTAGCCACAAAGTTCATTTCAATCTTTTAGTCGCAAAATTTAAGTTCTAGCAATAAGGCTTTGCATTTCTAAGAGCAAAGTAAGCATTCAACAAGAAAGAGGTGGAGGTTATTAGTAGAATGTAGATCTTGTAGCCGCTTTTGTGGTAAATATAGCAAACAATTAGTGGTTTTTCGCTGTGAATTTTAATTTACCTTAAATTTGAAAAACATTTACTGCCAAATTGAATAATAATAAATGATAATTTTTTCATAACCCGCTATATACACAAGTTTTTTGTTCGCAACCAGGCCATTTTTTTGTGTTATACAAATTTTGTTTTTTATGGATTCGGTTACTATTGGGCCGAGTCGCTCCTTACTTACAGTTTGTTACCTAGAACTGTTTGATAAAAGGAATTCAATAAAAATGGTAGTCAAATTGACTTGATTCGGTTCAGCTAGAAAGAATCTAGTTGCTGCATTTGTCTCTTAACGCTATTTTTTTTTTTTTCAAGTTTTTATCCCATGTGAGCGTAGAATAGCATTCAGGCAAGAAAGAAATGGAGGGTATGAGCATTTGGGGAGAATTCAGGTTTTATAGAAGTATGTGTGACTGCGTAACACAGATTTTACTTTCTTAAATTTAGCAATTTTCTTGTGATTTCTCCTCCATTTCAGTTCGAAAAATGTTTATCGCTAGATTAACATTTTATAAAGCACTGTCTTCCCTGTTTCTTGCATATTCATGAATTATTTTTTTCCTGTGCTTTATATTTTATAGTCTGCTCTGGAAAGCTGTTTGACGTGTTAAAAGTCTTTTTTTTATGGTCTGAATAGCAATTCACCTGTCAAATTAACTACCGAAGTAATGGAATAATATTTGTTACAGGTTAAGATTGGGGACTTTGGTTTAATGAGAGCTCTTTCCCAAGAGCAAGATTGTTACGTAATGGTTGAGTCAAAACGAGTTCCCTTTCCTTGGTGCGCTCCAGAAAGTCTTAAAACAAGACAGTTCAGCCATAGTTCAGGTGAGTTTATTAGATTTATGACCAAAATCATTTGAAGATTACATGCCTAGTTTAAACGACAACATTTGTTTTGAGCTATACAAACCTCTTCTCAGTATCTTTTTCTAAGGACCAGTAAGCATTCGGCATAGACTCAGTCACATGATTATCTATTCCTGTGTTTTAAAATCCATACTAATATTTGTTTAGGTTAAAAGGAGAATAAATTTAGGAAGGATATATTTTATTTAGTTAATTAGACAACTAGCCAATCCTTATTTTTGTCCAGTATGCATTTTAAAGAAGGATATGCGCGTAGGTAGTATCTCGTCTGAGATAGGGGGGGGGGATAGCTGATTCTGTGATAGAAGGCGGGAGCTGGATTCACATCAGTAGCTCACAAAACCTCACATCGCCAGCTAGTTCTATCTTACCCTTTTAAATCTTTATTCATCAATAATCACCAAAAATCATAAATCATATATTAGCCTCCGCATTAATCTTCTTGGACTTGCAACACTATAATATAATTAACCCACTTTACTACTTACAGTTTCCAGAAAGCATAAACACCATAAAAGCGATTTGACACAAATCAGATTATGGTTAGATAACAGTTTCTTGTTCTAAGAATTCAGTTCAAAAGTTTCCCTTTCCTAAGCCCGTGAAGAAGGAGGTTTTTCTTTAAAAAGTATCTAAATTTCTTGGGAGGAAGAATGCGCGTTATTAATTCATATTATCCTTTTTACGAAGGCAAGTGTACTCATGTCTACTGAGAAGTTTATGTGAATAATGAGGTGACAACCGGATATATCAACATATTTTAGGCTCTAGTGATTGTATAGGAATGAGTCAGGATAGAATGTGTAGGCGACAGCTTAGGTAAACAAATTGGTCTTTCTCACTTTTTCATAGTTGAAATTGAACCAGAAGTGTGGAACTATAGATTTTAAGCGTCCTCTTATCAAGCTAACGTTCAAACGTTAGAATTTTTCAAAGTTCAGGAGCATATTTCTAAGGGTTTCAGCTTGATTTCATATATCCTTCCTGTTTTTTCGAAAACAAGCATAGCCCGATTTGATTTTTGTGTCTTATAGTTTTGCTCCTTTTGCTTTTTGAGCGTCTTATAAAAAAAAAAAGTTTTAACAAATTTTGATTCTCGGTATTCGCGCCAAATACGCAATATGTGTCGTTTCCCTATGTTTTCTATAATTATATAATGAAAAAAGGAAAGTAGGTCGCCTGATCCTTTATTAATTTTTTCTTCAATAGTGTCTATTTATTAGTTATAGAGAGTTGAGTAGATACTGTAAGGGCTTTGGTTCAATCTCAAATGGATTCCTTTAGGGAGGGGGGGGGGATTAGTATCTTCAATTTAATTTCGCGTGGTTTTCACTTGCTTTTTTATGAATTCTCGAGCAAATAAGGTCACTTTAATTGCGCAAAATTTTCAAAGAAGCAAATTCGGAGTATAGTATTTACCCCTGTGTCTACTGTATCGTTGGAACAAAATATGTTCTATATGTAGGCATCGACGGCTTAACTAGAAAGACAAAGGAGGGGCTTAAAGCTATCACATGATTTTTCTGTGCACTAAAACATGCATTGCTCATAAACCTATGGAACCTTGTTCAGTTCCATTTGTAATTTCTTTTTTTTTTTTAGATGCCTGGATGTTCGGTGTTACTTTGTGGGAAATGTTCACTTTTGGAGAGGAGCCTTGGATTGGCTTAAATGGATCTGAAATATTAAAAAAGATCGATGCAGGAGAGAGACTTCGCGAGCCGGAAGCTGCCCCTCCTTTTATCTCTGAGTTACTTAAAAAGGTAAGTAAACTTTTTTTGTCATTTGCTTGCGTATCTAGGCCTTTTTATCATTATTATTTTTTATGAACGGACTCACCAGACAAAGTAGTGGCTTATACCGCAAAGTTCCACTGCCTCCGTTTAGGTCTTAAGTACGTATTAAACTGCGTAATATTTTTCATCTGGAGTATCATCTAGGGGAAAACCGAATATTAGTCAGATTTCTTTTTTTAAAAGGTATCCTAGATGAAGGGTCAACTTCCAAAATTCGATTTCCGAAAGTGACTAAATCGACTTCAGGCATTTTGTTTATAATTGTAAGACCGGGAACAATAAATCCAGGGGGACCTAGTGTTAAAGAATACCAGATAGTTTGTCTTTATGGTAATTTAATGTCTGTAAATTTATACCAGTTATGGCAACACTGGCCGTAGGCCTCCTTCAATATCAAACTTGTACTACGTGGGAAATTTTCTGATAGAATCATCCGTAAATGTCAAGCCACCGTTTAATATTGCTCTTTTAATATTCTAATTTGGCTCGTAGTGACACGTCTAGGTGGTGGGCTTATCAGATTTGATCATGAAATTAATTTAGCCTGATTCTCTAAAAAATGTATTGGCAAACTGAGGTGTTATAAGTTTTCTTGCTAAGTGAAGTTTTGAGCTACATTTATTCTGTTGACGAATCTACTACCAATCACTTCGTCAGGAAATAAAAGCAATAGGAAACTCGACAAACCAGTAACAGTTATAAACACCAATAGGACATATACCCTTATGTTTGATTATTATGTCTTATAAGACATTAACTCAATCAAATGGTTAATATTTAGTAGTGAAAATTGATGACCTAAAACTTATAGACTTTGGCATTAAACTTATGATTTCGGTTATTCAGTTAGGTCAAGATATGTATTGCCAGTGCCGTAAAGAACTAGCACGATATATTTTTTGTTACTTAAGTGAACTTAGGCTTACTCACAAGAGAATATCTTATCGTACCTTATTTAAAGCCTTTGCTTTATGCCTCGCCAAATTCTCAAAGATTTTTGGTGGATCGTTTTCCAGTCTCATATCAACTTAATCTGGACGATCCTTTTCTTTCCGTTCAACCTTGTATGTCATTAGTAAGAATTATCCAGTTTTTTTTCTTTTTTTTTACGAAGATACGTTCAAGCCATACAAATTACTTTTTTATTATGCGTGTACTGGTTCAGCTCGAACCACTTTATTTGTAGGAGCATTTACCCCTAAATTTGTTCTTAAATGTAAATAAAGTGAAATGGACCAACTGCATTTTTTATATTAAATTGTTGGAACTCCTTTACTTTTTTTGTTTCTTAAAAATTACTTTAAAATCGTTTAAAAATCACCTAAAAAAGTTTGTTATTGAAGTTCTTTTAACCCAATTTGAATGGGTCCATTATAAAATTTAATAGATTCCATTATCTGTCGTCAACCGCCTCTATGACTAAGAGGCGGTCCTATATTATATCTAAGCTATTGGTGTCATCTAAGGTTTTATTTGGGCTCAGGCAGCCCGCAGTAAGTATCTTGGGTAAAAAAAGAAACATGTTTGGTGTGCTTGCAAGGGGCAAAAAGGGGGAGAGTTTGTCGAAATATATGAATAGAGCGGATATTCATTATGATTATGGATCCTAGAAGGAATCACAAATATCATACGACTTTTTAGTGGTGAGTCCTTTCGACCGCTCCTCCTTCCTCTGGACGTAACAATCGACCAAATTGACTGATGTTGGGTTTTCTGATGCATATGTAATGTTTTGAAAAAAAAGTAATATAATCTTTTGAAGCATTTTGCTTAGATGCGTAAAACGGTTTATAGCATTTTGCTAAAAAAAACTGTTTTGGCATCGCTTCTTTTATCATCAATTTTCTGGTAATTGACAAAAGTGTCATTGTTCTTTCCGTCATTGGACAACGTGCCTCTAATTTTTTCTGTCATTCCAAATAAATTTTATCGTATATTTCTGTCATCGGACAAAGTGTCATTGAATGTTTATGTCGTTACAAAAGAGTCATTGTTTTCTTCTGTCATCAAACAGAATACCATTGATTTTGTCTGTCAGCGCCAAAGATGTTATCGTTTTTGTCTGGCACCGGACAATGTGACATCGTTTCTTTCTGTCATCGCAATAAGTGGCACTATTTTCATACAATGTAGTTAGTAATTGCCAGTTTTTCAAATGATTAAACAAGACTGACCACCTGGGATGATTGAATCCATTGGAGATTGTTATAAACATACACATTTATAATCAATATAATAAATACGCACTAATAATTAGCCTACCAATTTTTCCAGTGTTGGACGCACATATTCCAGGGGAGATTAAAATCTACACAACAGTACAATAAATACGTACGCCGGAATATATTTTGGTGGAGGTACAAATGTAAAGAAGTAAAAAAAACATTAGCTATATAAAATGTATGAGAAAAGAAAAGTTGTAAAAACTCAGATATTCTGTAGAAACATCGACCCGCTAAATTTCTTTGGCTATAAGCTTCTGGGTCATAGTCAAACACTTGCAATCACCGAAGATCAGACCCAATTCCTTTTCGACCCCATGCTGAATCTTATTACGACTGTCTCTTTCACTGATGAAGCTTTGTATTGGAACTTTGTATATCCGCTTTGAAGACCAAGAAGCAGATAACCTTCAGAGCATAACAATTATCGCAATCGTGTGTGCCGTGTTTTATTTTATTAAAACGACAGCCAGGTTTTCATAGCATGAAACTAGATGCATCGAGTGTCGATGCTGTCGATACATGCTGGGCTTTTTTGAAGAAGGATAGCTTTAGGACTTCTTGATGAATAAACACCAAATTAGGCAATAATATATTTGCTTGTCGAGTCGGCAACTCCAGGACAGTAGATTAGGTTTTCCTCTTTCTCTCAAAGTGCTTAACAATATTCCTGTAGCAATGAAAAGGTTATTTTCGTCAGTTGGTTGTTTTCTTTTTAATCTTGAGCCCAACAATCCAGCTGCCTCTTCCCTAAGTCACGAATATCTATTCAGATCTTTATCTCTTACTTGAGAAAAGGGTTGAGGCGATCGTCTCCAGAGGGCTTTGTGTTCGGCATTGGAGCTGTAAAATTCTGGATTTTCTTATTCTGAAGAGATGACTGGCAATTCAGTTGGAAGCGAAGATACTGGCATATCAGGCCTTGGAATGTTCCCAGGATAAGAGATTAGCTTTTTCTTTCTGTACATTTTAGACATTTTAACCGAGATTCTGGTTACTAGATATTCCCGCAGGTCGAGATTTCAGTCGATGTCTGGTCTGTATTTGCATCTGTTTCATTGTTCATAGTATTTATTGATTTTATTCAACTCATTTGTTTGTTCTAAAAATATGGCTAGTACAGCCGGAGGGCTCCACTGCTATTTTACCAGCTTTGATTTTTACTGAACCATGAAAAATATCGGGAGATAGACCTACCCCCCTCCCCAAAACTTGAAACATAAGCTGTCGATTCCTGTCTAGTGAGCAAACGAAAGTAGGGATCTGAGATAAGGATTCGTGGGGCGATATTGGTTTATTTGGGAGGGATTGCGACCCTCATATTGCAGATTGGAAATTTTGACCAAGAGGAAGTGATTGCTTTAGGTAAGTGTCACAGTTACGTAGTTTACAGGTTCTATCTTGGTAGAATGAGGAAATAGGTTATGGTAATTCTTATGGTTATAGAAAATAGTTATGGTAAATGCTCATAAAAATCCAAGCATAGTCCAATTTTGCAAATAAGTATGATGTTATAGAAAAAAAAATGAAGTTTCTTTTTAAAATTGTACCAAAAAATACATTGAATTCAGGCATTACTTCTTTTGTATTTTTTTTTCATCGTATGCCTGTGTTTTATTTATACACAATTCCCAAAAAAATTTTAGTTTAAAAAAAACTTTATATCTGCTGTAAAGCTACGAATAGGTGAGATATGCCTTTTTGCTTATAGTACGAGTATGTAATCTTAAAATTGATGTACAAGTATTAATCGATGCTTAATTTTATAATAAGTATATAAATTCAAGAGACTTGAATAAATACATTCAAGCATTAATTGGTCACTAGTTCATTTCCTGGATAATTTTATGAATATTATAGCTATATTTTTTTATGTATTGTTATGTTCATAGTGTTGGCTGAAGAATCCAAGCGAAAGACCAAGTTTTAGTGAAATGAGACAGCGATGCTACGAAAGAATGCCAGTGATAATGCGAGCTGTTACATCTTTCAAAGAAGATGGAAAACTCGAAATAGACGAAGGTGATAAGATTGCCATTGTAAATGGCCAGTAAGTCGTATTTACCCTTTTTTTTTAGCAACGTTCAATGTCGACAAGAGACCAATATCCCTTAAAATCAACTATTCGTCATCGAAAAAGTGTATAAAACAAATAATAAAAAAGGATATGGGGAGTTTTATTTTTAAAAAGGCCAGTTTTATTAAACTTAATGTACAACTTCTTTTACAAGGAAAATAGAAAGCAAATTTTCTTCACAATTAATCATTGTTTAAATGAACAGCAAACAGTTTTTATGGCACTTGGTATTTACCAAGTGACATATAGCAATCGGAATTTTCTGTCTGTCTGTCTGTCAGACCTTTTTGCTAGTTTTGGCACTTCCAGATAAGCTAAGACGATTAAATTTGGCAAGCCAGATCAGATTAAATTACAAATAGTTGTTCTCCCGATTTGACCATCTGGGGGGGGGGGGGAGTGGGGGACGGTTAGTTAGGAAAAAAATTGAGGTATTTTTGACTTACGAACGGGTGATCCGATCTAAATGAAATTTTATATTTAGAAGGATATCGTGTCTCAGAGCTCATATTATAAATTCTGACCGGTTCCGGTGATATTGGGGGGAGTTGGAGGGGAAACCTGAAATCTTGGAAAACACTTAGAGTGGAGGGATAGGGATGAAACTTGGTGGAAAAAAAGTATAAGTCCTAGATACGTGATTTTAATAACCAAACGGGATTGGCTCTCTTTGGGGGAGTTGGGGTTAATTCGGAAAAATTAGAAAAAATGAGGTATTTTTAACTTACGAACGGTGATCAGGTTTGAATGAAATTTGATATCTAGAAAGGTCATATGCTTCAGAGCTGTTATTTAAAATCCTGGACGGATTAGGTGATATTGGGGGGGGGGGTGGAGGGGTAACCGGAAATCTTGGAATACGTAAAAACTGAGGTATCTTTATCTTATGGGTTATCGGATCTTAATGAAACTTGATATATAGATCTTATATAGATCTTGATATATAAGATCTTATGTCTCAGATGCTCCATTTTTAATTTGATCGGATCCGGGGACATAGGGGGGTGGAGGGGGGAAACAGAAATCTTGGAAAACGCTTAGAGTAGAGAGTTCGGGATGAAACTTGATGGGAAGAATAAGCACAAGTTCTAGATACATTATTGACATAACTGGAACGAATCCACTCTCTTTGGGGGAGTTGGGAGGGGGATTTCCAGTGCTTTGGGGAGTTCGGTGCTTCTGGTCGTGCTAGGACGATGAAAGTCGGTAGGTGTGTCAGGGACCTGCCAAAATTGACTTGATAACAGTTGTTCCTCCGATTCGACTATCTGGGGGCTGGAGGGAGAGAAAAAATTGAAAAAAAGAGGTATTTTTAACTTACGAATGGATGATCGGATCTTAGTGAAATGTGATATTTAGAAAGACCTCGTGTCTCAGAGCTTTTGTTTTAAATCTTGACCGTATCTGGTGATATTGGGGGGAGTTGGAGGGGGAAATGGGAAATCTTGGAAAACGTTTAGAGTGGAGAGATCGGGATGAAACTTGGTGGGAAGAATAAGCACAAGTCTTAGATACGTGATTGACATAACTGGACTGAACCCTCTCTCTTTGGGGGAGTCGGGGTTGTGTTAATTCGGAAAAATTAAAAACTTACGAAAGGGTGATCAGATCTTAATGAAATCTCATATATAGAAAGAATTCATGCCTCAGGGCTCTTATTTTAAATCCCAACCAGATCTGGTTACATTGTTGGGAGTTGGAGGGGGAAACCGGAAATATTGGAAAACGCTTAGGGTTGAGAGATCGGGATGAAACTTAGTGGGAAGAATAAGCAAATTTTGTAGATACGTGATTGACGTAACCGGACTGGATCCGCTCTCTTTGGGGGAGTTAGGGGGGGTCCAGTGCTTTTGCGAGTTCAGTGCTCCTGGACGTGCTAGGACGATAAAAACTGTTAGGTGTGTCAGGGACCTGCACAAATTCACTTGATAAAGTTGTTTTCCCCGATTCGACAGTCTGGGGGGCTGAAGGGAGAGAAAATATTTGAAAAAAACGAGGTATTTTTAACGTACGAATGAGTGATTGGATCTTAATGAATTTGATATTTAGAAGGACCTCGTATCTCAGAACTCTTATTTTAAATCCTGACCGGTATTAAGCCTCTGAATTTCCTTTTAAATCAATCTATTGATTGTTAGAATTTTGCTAGAGCTATATGAACTCTTGGCTCTTCCGACCTTGTCACAAGTGCCATATGAGCTCTTAGCTCTTATTTTAAAGTGAGCAGAAATTACCACAAATAAGAGCAAGATCATCCCCCCTTCATAAACTCTCTTAGGGCTCAAATCTTATTTTATGTATTTGTTTACAAAATATAAAAATTGCTGGAACCAGGAATTAATATCATCATTTTTTAAGGATGTAGTCCCTGGCTATATGCAAAACTTTGCTGATTTTGTTGGTTAGTATTATTTTTCTGAACTTATTGCTCATCAATTGTTGTTTCATAATATCAAATAATGCCATTAAAAAAAGCAGTCAAATCAGCAACATCCTGTTTCTAGGCTAGGGCTACAACCAGCCATAAGTGGTTTAGGTGTCTAACTACGTGGTAGTGATTGTTATATTTTGAAAGAGTGCTCAATAGTGAATCGGATGGTGTGTTTATGTTTCAGCTAGCGAATTAATTAGAACTTCGACAAATTTACTGCCGAATGTCCCTAAACTGAAAAATAAAGTAATTAAATTTTTTGCTTAAGAGCCGCCCTTGTGTCTGGGAAATTGTTTTGTCTGCCTCCCGCGGATGCCCCTAAATAGAAAAATTATTCAGATTTGTTGATACAAGAGTTTAATACAGTAGCCAACATTCTCAAATTAACATATTTTAGCTAATCCAGACGTTATCTTTGTTTTTGTTTTTTAGAAGAGAAACGTACGTTTTAACATTCAATTTGTGTGATGAATTCATTTTAGTTCATTTTTGTTTAATGCGTTTTATTTCCAAGTTTTATTTATTTAATTTACTCTTCTAGGATAGAAAAATAGATTGCCGCAAATACCTTAAAAAACTGGATTTTACTTAAACTTTAAAGACAATAAAATTGTCAAAACGTCAAATGTTATCTCAAGTTCAGGGCAATGCAATCTAAGCTGGAAACTGCGAATCAAACGAGAAAAACTTGTGGCCTTCTAATCAGCACTGGTTAAAACTTATTCAAAGGCCGGTCATATATTTCTGCAAAGAAGTGCTCAATTAATGTGTTTTACGAAAAATCGGTTGTACAGAGTCAATTTGAACGAAGGTTGAGTTAAAGGAGGGGAAATCGCAAGGGGTTGAAATGAACTGGAGCTAAATTGAATGATGTGGCGTTGAATGGGGGTTGATCTAAACGTGTTTGAATTGTATGGGTAGAATGAGTGGTGTTTGAGTTACACACACATTGGAATGGGGGTGAGCAACATCCTCGAGTATGAGTATTAATTAATAAAAGAAAAATGGGGGCATTCTTTTATTATTTAGGCTGAATTACTTACCCTGTCCTTATCATAGGCTTAATACTAGTGGGTATGGTCTTGTTCAAGTCCAGGCAAGCCTGACAATTTTAACTTACGTTCTTATGGACCTAAGATCTGTCTTCGTCAAATACCCTACAAATGCTCAAGTTTTATACCATCATGCTCTTTATTTTACGAAGCAAACCGGTCAGTTCTTCAGATGAATAGTTTTGGCTTTGAACTACGACGTTGAAAGCCGAACTAATTGTAAAAAGTCTGTATGGCACAAATACCATTTTAAATTTAATTCTCTTAGGGCTGATCATCACTGGTGGACTGGACAAAATCAGAGAACATTTCAGGTTGGATTGTTTCCGCGAATTGTTGTTGATCCACAAAGGAAACTAAATGGAGAAGATATTAGTCGCCCCTTGAGGCATTCTTTTATACATACAGGTACAAATTTAAGTCTTATCAACTAAATTCGTCAATTACACTAAAGAAATATCCAAAATGCAGGCGTCAAAATAAATTGTGTCTTTTCATAAATATGTGTCTTCAATTTTTGGTTTTTTATTATTTTTTTTCTCTAAACGCAAATTGATCCTGACGAATAACAGAAGAGTAACCCCTAGTCTAAATAAATGGATTATCCGAGAATATTCATTGTTTAATCAAGAATATTAAGAAGATTCAAATGTTAAATGGTAGCATTGTCTAAATAATGATACTTATTAATTTGATTAAAACTTAAAAATTTCTAAAAATCCAATGTTTGCAAATCCTCACAATGTTGAGAGAAAAATATGCAAAAAACAACCAGCAAATATATTTTAAATAGTTCGATCAGTGAAAGGCAAATTCCACTCGGGAAACTCCCCCAGAGAAATTTTCCTGTGCAAGATTCTCGCCACAGAATAATCCCCAAGTGAAAAATCACCATATGCAAAATTCAGCAGACAAAAAGGAAGTGTGAGAAATAAAAATGAAGAAAAGATGGAATTTTAGAATACTCCACCAATATTCAAAAATATAGGCAGAACGTATGGTGTAAAACGACTAGCAAATCTTAATTTTGCCGAGGACATCACCCTGATTTAGGCAAACAAGGAAAGGCTCCAGGAGCTTCTCGATGTCATACGAGAGAAAGCAAGTCTTTCGGGACTGAAGATTAGATCGGAAAACACAAAAAGCATAGCATCGGTCGATTCACCACTTGGCATAAAGTGTGGGGACAATTCAGTAGAGCAGGTACAGTCTAGGATTGGACAAGCCAGTGGAGCTTTTAATCGACAGAAGCAAGTTTGGCGATCGAAAAAGTACTCTTTGACACTGAATTTGAGGCTGTTCAACAGCAACGTCCTCTCTGCCCTCCTCTTTTGCTGTGAATGCTGGAAACTAAATCAACAGCAAGAAAAGAGGATTCTTGCTTTCAAGAACAACTGTCTTCGCAGGATACTGAATATTAACTGGAGGGACCACATAACTAACCAGACAGTTCGCTCTATGACGCATCAGCCCCTTGTAACAGATGTCATACTCCAACGAAGATGGCGCTACTTGGGACACGTTGTCCTTATGGCGGAAGATAGACTCCCCAGAATCGTACTCGAGTGGCAACCAGAGAGAACCCGAAGAAGAGAAAAGCCAAAAAATACACTTTGTCGTACATACCAGCGGGACCTGAAGTTTATCAAATCGACAGTCCAACCCCAATGGGAAGACGTTTGGGCAGCAGCTCATATGAGGGATGATTGGCGGCTCTTTCTGGATGCCCTGGGTGCTTCTGGTGGCACAGGAGGAGCTAAGGTCTAAGGTAAGGTCTGGTGTAAGTATCCTATAATGTTTACTTTTCCATTTTTATTTATTTTTATTCGTGCTTTTGGTGTTGAGTTTTCATAGCAGGGTAAGATAAATGTTAAAGAAATTAATTTAAGAGTATGAAATAAATGGCAACTGTAGAATAGTTGCCCTATAAAAGAACTGCAAAGAGATAACAGGCTGGGACTAAGAAGCACGAGTAATTATATCCCATGGAAATGGTTTGGTACGAACCAGAGGTTTCACTAACCAAAATGTTTGGGGGAGGGGCATTGGATTTTACCTACTAGCTGGTCAATTTTACCGACTGATTTGAGTGATATCAATATTAAATTACTAAATAAATAAAAAATGACACACATTTGTGACTTTTCTTATGGAAAAAAAAGAGGAAATTCTGCATTTTTGGAGATGGGAGCTTGAAACCTCCACAGTAGGATTCTCTAATATGCCGAATCTATTGGTGTGATTCTCTAATATGCAGAATCTATTGGTGTGATTTTCAGGGTGACCGAAATCCCCCCCCCCAGTGCCCCCTGGAAAATCCTCCTGGAAAATAACCCCCCTATGGAAAATCCCCCCGAGGAAAATACCCCCCTCCCCCGGGATTATAGGAAAATAACCCAAATCGTAAACTTGAGTGAGTGGCGCATAATACATAAGTACCGGAATTTTTCATGGAGAGATACTCGTATTTCCCGCTATTGTTAAAAAACGATCAGAAATTAAATTTTTTAAAAATAAGTTTTTTCAATTGAAAGTAAGAAGCAACATCAACACTCAAAACGAAAAGAAGTTATTAAGTATATGAAAGGAATTGTCCCTTCCACAAGGCCTTGCTCTTCACGCTAGAGTTTTGACTTTTTGTCCGAGTTCTTTAAGAACAATTCCTGAAACACAATGGTCGTTTAATTAGAACAATAAGCTTTGTTTTAAAATTCTATAAAAAAAATAAAATTTGCGCAAAGAACGAGGTCTTGAGGAGAAGGCAACCCCTTTCATATACGTAATAATTTCTGTTTGTTTTAAGGTTTGAAGTTGCTCCTTACTTTCAGTTGAAAAACTTGATGTCGCTTTTTTGTTTAGTTACTTACAGATAGTATTTGTTAATGGGAAACATACGAAACAAGTTTTTTAAAGAAAAGTAAAGAGCCTCATTAAACTAAAAAATGAGCAGAAATAAACTCAAATAATCTTCGAAATAAAAACTATGGAGTCTAATAGATAACAAAAAACAAAAAGATACACAATATTTTTTTCTATAAAAAAGACTATGTCAATAAAAATAGAACAGATATTAATTTAAATAGTTTTTTATACAAAACAAGTTTGTCAAAGAATAGTAAAGAGCCTCGTTAAGCCAAAAATGACTAGAAATAAATTCAAAAAATTTTTCAAGCGTAAAAATACCACAAATCACCATCAATAGAAGAATTACAATAAACAAACAATTCAAACTCAAAACAAGCAACCATTAACATGAATAGGGCTGACAGCCCCCACACCTCCTCAAGACTAGAATATAATTTTTCAGTTTTTTTCCGGAAAACAAAATACATTTTAAATGTTGTCTAAAGATTTGGAACAACAAGTCAAACTTTAAAGTATTGGGCCAGATACTGAAGAGAGGTCATCCCCCCACATGTAAAGAATAACTTCTGTTAATTTTATGTTCTATAGTTGCTCCTTACTTTCAGCTGAAAATCCTTTTTTTCTTTAATTTCTAATATTCCGATATTTATTCTTTAAAGTCTTGATACTTCTTTGTTTGTTAAAGTCAAAAAAGTAAAAACATTTAAAAAGTATCTTGTTTTCAGTAAAGTGCAAATTATGACCTGGTCTTGAGCCGGTGTGTGGGTTTTCTGCCCTACATATATTAATTGTTGCTAGTTGTAAGTTTGAATCAGTCATTTATACTGAAAGTAAGAATCAACCTCAAACCTTAAAACGAACAGAAATTATTATGCATGTGAAAAAGGTTGCCTCTTCCTCAAAACCTCGCTCTTAACGCTAAATGTTTTTGTACAGAATTTTAGAACAAAGCTTATTGTTCTAATTAAACGGCCATTGTGTTTCAGGAATCGTTCTTAAAGAACTAGGACAAAAAGTCAAAACTTTAGCGTAAAGAGCAAGCTCTTGTGGAAGGGGCAACTCCTTTCATATGTTATAATTTCTGTTCGTTTTAAGTTTTGATGTTGCTCCTTACTTTCAGTTGAAAACAACTCTTTTTTTATTCAATTTCTGATCGTTTTTAGATAATACCAGGAAATCGGGCTCTCTCGATGAAAAATTCCGGTACTCCCCCTTTATGTGCAAATACACAGCTCAAATTATATATTTCCCATCTATTCTGTCACTTGTCTTTGTCTTGTCTCACGCTAAGCTGAAAGAAACTAACGAAGAAACCGGTTTGTTCTCGAGTGTTACACAGGGTAAACTTGAGTCAGTGACGTATAATGCACAAGTACCAGAATTCCTTCCCCTTATGGAAAAATAACTCAAATAAAATTCTGAAATTTGCAAAGCTTTTTTTCCACGGGGGGGGGGGGTGTAAACGCCTAGAACCTACGATCACTTACCCTTGGGGTATTTGATCCATCATTTTGAAAATCAGGCAAATTGTTTCAAACTCGTTGCGTTTGTTGTGTAGCATTAAACTTAATGAATTTTATATATTTAAAGTCAACATTAAAAAAAAATCATTTGATGCATTAATTGTTATCGAAATTCCTTTTTCAATTTTGGTCACTATTTGCCCGATAGAGTCCTTACTTGCAGTTCATTACCACGAAGTGTTCGATTCTACGCCGTATATTCTACGTGTATTTTTGGAATATTGGTAGAATTTCCATAATCCCTTCTTTTCTTCATTCTTTATTAGCATTAATTTCCTTTTGGCTTCTAATGCTGGAGAATTTTCAAAGGGAATTTCTAGTAAGAATTTTCCGTGGGGAGAATTTTCCGGGTGTGGGGGGATTTTTTCCGGAGTGAAGTTTTCAGATGGAATACATTGAACCCCAGTTTGATCACAGGGGATTCAATTCACGAAAATGCAAGGATTCAGGAGATGCAAAATGTATTTTTTTTTTATCTAGGTGTATTTTTTGTTGTTTTTCAAAACGAAAATTCCAGATACCATTTTTGAATTAAGATAACAAAAAAATATAAACTAGAGAGGGAGAGCAAAAATTCTAGGGGTAAGTGCCTCCCCTGTGAGTGGAAAATGATAAGGCAAGACATAGCAAGTAACAATCCGAGCCCAACATAGGTGGTCTTGTTGCAATCCAAGTCCCTTCAAAAACAGGCTCACACAAAAAGTACACTTTAATCACGATTGAACAACCTTAAAAAACCAACTCTAGTCAATATCATTAAACTCGTTTCTCTGTAGCACCTTAATTGGTAAAATTGTAAAAGACTTATCCTAATTATATTAAGCCATTATTTTTTTATTTATTTTTTTTGCACCCAGACAACTCAGAAGATATTCCGTAATCTTCTCCTTTTTCTCTAATGTATAGATTATCAGATTTTTGATGCCATCGTTCTTTTGTTGGTGGAATAAAACCTAAATAAGTTTTAAAATTGATTGAATTTCTGAAAGCAAGCCTTTTTTTTCATTTGTTCAATATTGCTTTTGTTTTGCTTTCTATTGTTTTTTCCCATTAATTGACTAAAGCTGAGTGGTAGATTTAACATGCTTTTCAGTCTGATTTTTTTTTTCCAAACCTCGTTTCAGTCTAAAAAGCTTCCAGAACATCAGAAGTCCAACTTTGGCAGAAATTGTAGGCAACTGCCCCCCCCCCCCTTCGTTCTAGTTGATTGGATTATGTTCATGCCTTTTAAGTTTGATGGTTGTCTTTACTTAGATTTGAAAAACTTAATTTTATTATAATTTAATGTGTCTTAATTCTAACAACATGGGAGCAGGTGTGGGAACATCCCTTGTTGTTTTGTTCATGTATAACAATGCTTGAAAATGATAATTTCTCTGAAAAATTGCACCTCTTAATATATTTGTTAGGGGTCGGTTAGAAGTGGGCTGAGTTTGAGATTTTCAACAAAAAAAAAAGAAAAAACAAGTTGGGTTGTGATTTTCACGTTTCAAGTTTGATTTTGATGCGAGTATTGTTTCACTTTTCTTTTTTAGAATTTGGTAACTATTGGCACGGGTTGGCCTTTGCTTACCATTGAAACGTTTATTATAATGAACGGTTGTTATCCCATGGTACGTGTTATTTTATTCTGATTATACGGATATGATGTTTGAAAGATGATTAGACCATTTATTATGATGTTAATTATAGCAAACGCTTTTAACACTTTAGTTATAATTAAACACTCCGAGCATTGTTATTTTATTTGGAAACTTTGAGTTCCAATTAAAATTATGTTACTTAGTTAAATCTGAATTGAACCAACAATATTTTTAAGATCAGTGTAATGAGTTGAGATTTTTTTTATGTATATAGATATCCTTAAACTTTTAGCAATTGGAATTGTAGTTGTGTTGTCGACAAATGAGTTTGTAATACCATTCGGTGATTAAAGAGAATTGGGAAAGACTGATGGAATTTCTGATCGTGTCTGTAAATGCCCTTTAGATAGTCCTAAAGCAAGGACTCTTCCATATTTTATGTCGTATTGTTGTGAAGTTTCCATCAAATCTAAATATTCAGCTCATTTGATACTTGTTGTACAATATTGAACGAAAGTATTCAAGCTAACAAAAGCATTAGTATAATGAGAAAACAGTAGGTACACATTGGAGACATGAAATGTGATATTCTTTTGGTTGGAGAGGGGGTAGTAGCTTCAAAAATATCAAAGTGGGTGAATTATACATTAAATATAATAAATGATATTAAAATGACACAACTATTAATAGTTCGGGGAGAAGAGGGAAGGAGGGGGCATGGGCCCAAAGCAGATGCTACTGAGATATTGGTGCCTGGCTAAGTGCAATATAATTTGGCTTTATAGTAATCTCTGAGTTACCTACAGAAAATTAAAGGCGACAAGCCTTATGGTAAACTGAGCCAATGGGGAGGCGTAGTTTTCTGGGATCCACTATCGGATTTACGTTCTAATCTACTTCTTTTGTACATATAGGTCACGGATCATCTGGTGGAAATTCTTGGGGAAGTCCAGCTCATATCGATGAAGTTTACTTGCGAAATCCCATGTCTCCACCCGATCTTTTGGGAATGAATCCTAATGCTCCTGGCTTATCCAGTAAGTTCATTTTAAACAAATTTATAATACTGATTTGGGAATAACTCGTTTAAATGTTAAAAATAAAAAGCTGTTAAAGGTTAGATATTAACCACATTCAAAAGCTTTAAAACAAGATTCAAAAATTTACCTATTGACGAAACCACAACGTCAAAAATCTCCTAATATTTGAAACAGTCAGTTGAAAAGTCGTCGAAAGTTTTGAAAGCAGAAATTAGAATTGGCAATGCTGTCATGGTAGACATTTGAGGAATATTCTTCTTCTTATTTTACTTGTATCCTTGTTTTTCGATATTGTTCTAAACAATTCCTAGTGGCCAGAACTAAAAAGGAAGGAGTTATAATAAGCTTTCACCCAACTCTTTGTAGATTGGCAAATTGTCAAATTTCCTTTCTTCGAAAGTAGGGCTCGGAGGTAAAAGATGCTTCTGTGACCTAAAGCTATTAAGCTTTCTGAAGCAGTTCCGGGAGGATTTTCAGAGAGATAATAATTGCCAAAACATTTGACACGGAAAAAATTGTTTTACGATCTTGAAGCTGTACTTTTTTAAGAATTCTTGTTTATCATTATCGTTCTCTTGGAAAGAGAACGATAATGGAATCATCAGCTAACAAGGAATCATCATCAGCTAACAAAAAAATATATCGGGAGAGGATATTGAAACGGCAAAGAGTCTTATCATGAAGTTACTCCTTTCTTTCCTCTTAATATTATATAAAATAATATTTTAGATATGGTATATACCAGATATACGAAGCAGTTAAACATTTTCAAGTGTTGAAAATTATACGGACTTTACTCATTTAGGCGCGATTAATGCTAGTTATGCATTAGAGAATTCTTTTAACGAAAACTCCTAAATAATTTTTAAGTAAAAAAGCCTTTTTTTTCTTTTATCTCACTTATGTAACAAAATTGCTTTTGGGCCAGCAAAATTAGCTCTTGATTCCCATAACAGCCTACTCACTTCCTTCACCTCTACTCACCTCTGAAGGCATTTTTCTCTTTTTATACTTTTCTTTAGTTGAATTCAACTAGATGAAGGATTTTAATATGAGTTTCTTTCTTTGACAAATTTGTCAAAATTCCACATTTCTCCTCACTTGTGTTGGGAACCGGGTCCTACATGGCAACAATAGTTTAATTCTCTTTGTCATAAATATTTCCCTCGCAATGATGGTAAAATGATATTGTAATTTTATACTTTTGGCTTGGAATGCGAACTCTGCCTTTTCTTTTTCATTTTTTTACTACTTTAGTCAACTTTAGTCAAAGGTTAAAATTTTTTATTATACTGTACAAAGAAAACCTTTAACGCCGTTTTATGGTAGCCTTGGCAGCCAGGCTGGTGTTGGAGAGAGAAGTCGTATCAACTGTTCTCTAGGGAGGAGGCGAGATCCCAGATTTGTCCTAGGAAAATACAACAGATAGCTTATTTCTCCTCACCATCCTTATAATCCTGATCCCTTTTTGACTCTCATAATATTCATTTTCATACCTTGGGGGGGGGATGACGTCCCTGACTTGAAACGATTGGAATGTGGAACATTTCTCGGTTTTTTTTACTCTTTGTTGCACTTGTTGGATCTTCAAATAGCTCTCGGTTATTATTGACTCCAATATTTTAGAATGTTTAACTCTCTTGTCCAGAATCATGCCATCGTGTCTCTTGTAGTTTTCTGTTTTTAAAAAGCGGTTGTTGAGTGTCATTACAGATTTTTATATATTGTTGTGTTTTGTTTGCTGGATTTACAACCAAACAAAAAATATAGTTGAACTGAGGAGGGGACGGGGCTTCATTCAGTAAAAACCTCCCATCTTCCTCTAAAGTTGTGGTGGTATGTATTCCTGTTGGATGTTTTCTGTTTAATTTTTTAATTCAAGTTGTTCGTTTTTGTATTTGCTCACTTGTAATTGCTTATTTCAGGGTACGTCCCACCTAAAATAGTACAAACCAGGCAGTTCATGTATTCTAAGTTCATCAATGATAATGATGAAGATTCAAGTGTCACTCAAGTTCAAGCGAGCTCGACATTGAATTCTAGGTCAAGTGCGCCTCTAGATTTGCTGATAAACCTGGATGAAAGCGCAGCTGAAATCCCTGCCTATGCTAATCTCCAGCCCCATGTTTATGACATGGCACCGATATCACCTGTTACACTACATCTGGCAAGTCCCTTTTATGATAAAGTAAATACATCTCAAAGTAACATCTCTAGTAGTACCCTATATGGTAGTATCCAAGCAAGACCAAAAGATGAACCATTGAAACCGAAACCTTTTCAGATAACCTCATGTGAGTCTAGCGAATCTCTTGTTTTACCTAAAAGTACTGCATATGTAATAGATCCTGCGGATGATCCTTTTATCACGGACGGTATATATGGTGGCTGGGAATCAACAACAGTTGAACAGTCATGTGAAGCTATTAATAGGATAAGCGACTATGCTTGTAGTTCTACAGCTAATAATCACGAAGTGGAAATTAGTGCTAGTACTAGTGATGCTTTGACAGCAAATCGAGTTTCTGAAGTTGTTCCTTGTGTAACTTCTAGTGCTTCTTGGAATGTTTCAAGATCTTTCGAGAGTGAACGGTATGGAACGCCAAGTCCCTTGAGAGAATTTGAGAGACCCCAGAGTATGGCGATGTTTGGAAGCGGCAGTACAAAAACCAGTGAATCAAGATCTTCTTGCCCACAATTAAATATCCAAGATCCGGAACTTCGACGGAGAAGGGATGAAGCTTTTAGTTGGATTGATACAGTTCTTGATGGAAGTAAACGGACGAGTGAGTGTTCTACTTCAAATTTTCGAATTGAGCAGCCTTCAACAAGCTCGTCTCAAACGTCTCAGAAAAAGTGTAACGTTTTTGATCCGTCATTCATATCTGAACTTGAAAAAACATTAGTTATCAGTAAGAATAATCTAACAAACAAAGATGGAGGACAAAAACCGTCGAATATGGTGAAGCAGTTTTTGTCTCCAAATCTTGCCAATTGTAGTGCTGATCGCTATGCTCAGATCCATGCATACAACGAAGCAGTTAAACAAAGCATCAAAGATAACGTAGTAAGCGTCGACTTATTAGTTCAGGGGCTCAAAGAAAAGCTGCCAGGAATCTCAGAATCTGAATATAGACAGGCCTTAAACATATGCAATAGTGATTATGAGTCTGCATTAAAGTTTTTGAAAGTTGAGAAGCTTTATAGGCTAGGTCTCTGTGATAAAGTTGAATGTGAAAATATACTTGCGTCATGTGATTGGGACTTAGAAATGGCTGCTGCACGTTTAATTGAATCATTCTAACTAAAAAGTTGTATTTGAGGCAGCATGTTGGCAGTGTTTTTTTATATTCTGGTTATACTCAGAAGTGCATCTATTTTTGATATTCATTTTTTAATTCATCATACATAGATGGCAGTGTATATACTCCATTCATCTTAAAAATCTATCCGTATTCTCACTATTATAGATTCTATATTCTGTTCATGACAACTCTTTGGTCAAAAGCTTCTTGAAAAAAGATTTATAATTGCTTCAATCTTGAAGTAGCTTTTTGCATTGTTTCGAGATAGAATGCTCAAACACTAGTTGTTTATTTTATGTTTTTTATAAGTCTATTATTTTTTTTGAATTTTTTGGGCTAAAAATGCATTAAGGGATTAAAAACCCTATTAATTCGACCCGACCCTGACTGATAACTGCCACCTTGTCAAAAGCTTGCTACGTTTACCCCCTCCTAATAAAAAGTTTCTGCCTACGGCCTGGGTGATTAGGATTTGATCAGATACGTGACTGGATTATAAAGAGTTATACTAGACTTGGAACAGCTTTGATTCATTTATCTTGGTTTATACTCTATATATATATATATATATATATATATATATATATATATATATATATATATATATATATATATATATATATATATATATATATATATATATCATACTATTATTGTTTGTCTTCTATATTGGACATGAGCTTGAATTTGGTGACATTCACTTATGAAATAGTAATACCAAAAATAATAATAATCTTTTGGTAATACTATGCAAATATGACTTCAAAGTACTCTTAAGTTATTATGAAATCCCTGTACAACCTCTCTTCCCCTCCCATCTCTATTAAAAAATGTAATTGGCTTAAGTCTATAATATCACTAGCTTTTAATATTCAATTGGTTACCATATATATTATGTTGTCTATGTCTATATTTTGGGCTATTACAAGATCGCTTGCGTATATACAGTGTTTGCCTGTTTTTCAGCTAACTGTGTTTACAAACAGAATTAATTGTCATGATTTTATTTGTTTTTCAAAGAATTCAAGCCTCTTCAGACTTGCTTCAAAAATCCAATCAGCAAAATAATTTACGGTTATATTAATTCTGGAGCTCCAAAAAAATTGCATGTTATTAGATATCATATCTGATGTGCAACAGTAAGATAGAGTAGTAGAAATTTTTTCAAGAGTTTGCTGGTATGTTTACATACCAGCAAAGTTGCAATCATACATAGTTGTATTTGAGGCAGCATACAAAGTTGCTAAGGTTAGGTACAGTACTCAGCTGTGTCATGCATAATGGATTCAAACTGAAACTATAACGAGGTGGCCCAAATTCAGTCCATTGCTGTAATGTTGGGTCCATCCCTAAAAGGCACGTACGTGCGGGGGGTCGTGCCTTCGAGCCCTTGCTCCTCCATCCCTCCCCCCACAAATAGAAAACCGGGACAAATTTTGTATTCCTGTATAACTCTCCTGTTTTTTTTTATATTTTCCTGGATATTCCACCTCTCCCTCCCCCTACAAAATATTTTTTTTGTTTGTGCCTATTCGTGAAGCGTGATATAAGTGGTTTTCTTCCTTTTCGTATTCTCGAATAGCTACTTTCTAGGCTTAATATTATGAATATGTTTTTATTTGGCATTTGAATGTTTTGTGTTATTTATGCTTGGTTCCAAAAGTCTAGAAGTTTTATATAATAAATGATTGATTTTTGTTTTGCTGAATTTTCCTTGTTTAGACAAAGTTTTAATTCATTTCATTTGTTGTTATTCTTATACATTTGTTGATCTATATATGTGTGAAACCCTAATTGATCCAGATAAATGCTTAATAGTCAACTTGGAAAAATCTTGCTATTTTTTGTTTCAACGAATGGATTTCTGGAGGCCAAATAGAACAAAAGCAACCCCTTTTGCCCTTTTCGTTTTCGTACCGCTACTCTTTTTTGCAATTTTTTTAAAATTTATTTATCGTAAGAAAAAAATCGTTTTGTAATCATATTAAATAAAAAAAACTATTTTTTTTTAAATGGAAGTAAGGAGCAACATTAAAACTCAAAACAAAACAAAAATTATTGCGTATTTGAAGGGTTGACCTTTTCACAATACCTTGCTATTTACGCTAAAGATGTTAATACATTTTAAAAAGCTTTCAATTCTAATCATACGGCCCGAAGTATCAGCAGCCATTCTTAAAAAATGGGACCAATAGTCGAACTTGAGCGTAAGGAGCAAGGTATTAAGGAGGAAGCAACCCTTCATATATGGAATATTTTTTGTTCGTGGGTGTTTTAATGTTGCTCCTTACTTTCACTTAAAAACAAAATTTTGTTTTGATTTAATTTCTGATCGTTTTTCAAATAATTCCGATGAATCTGGCTCGCCCTTTATGAAATATACCCCCCTCCCCTCACTGGAAACTCCTTTGACGAAAATTCATCCAACGTAAAGTAAACCCCCTTTTCCAACAAATTCCCTCCAGATAGTTCCATCCTCGCTGAAAATCCTTCCTTCCCCCTAAAATTTTTGCGGACGATTCAGTCTGAAAAATTTCCTGGAGCATGCTTTTATTTGAAAAAAACTTCAATTTCTGATCCGTTTCTCAATTACTCTGGAAATGCTGTTTCCCTTGGAAATTTTTTCTCGAAAATCAGAACATGCAGAAAATAGTCCCAGGGTAATTCCCCCGGAACATCTCCACATGCAATATTAAGTTGGCAAATAGAATGTAAGACCATTAGAAATAATTTTGTATAGGAATTCTGTCTCATCCCCCCAGTTCAAAATTTCTCGTGGAAAATTCACCCCACCCCCTTGGGATCTCCCTCCCCAAAGAAATCCATCCCAAGCATAATATCACCCCCCCCCCCGAAAAATATCTGTTTGCTTCCCAATAGCAAATAGGCTACTATACGTAAACAATGGGCAAATTTCATAACCTGGTCTTTAGGGGGTCACTTTAATCCCTAAAAACATACTTATTTGATCTTTCACTATACTGAACAAAATAACTATCAGAAAATTTTGATCGGAAAACTTCTGGAAAAAAAGGGGTGTGGGAGGGGGCCAGTTGCCCTCTAATCCTTTTGATCACTTAAAAAAGTCGCTAGAACTTTGAAATTCCGTTTGAATGCATCCTCTCCTAATCTTTTAGGACCATTATTTCGATACAATCACCACGGGGGGGAAAAAAATCCGTGATCTTCCTTCTGGCAAAAATAACAAAATTCCACATTTTTGTATATAGGAGCTTGAAACTTATACAGTAGGGCATTCTGGTATGCTGAATCTGGCGGTATGATTTTCAATAAAATTCCTTGAATTTTTAGGGGGTGTTTTTCCCTATTTCAAAAATTAAGCAAATTTTCTCAGGCTCGTAACTTATGAGGTTTTTAGAGTTTCCGTTACTATTGAGCCGAGTCGGTCCTTACTTACAGTTCATTACCACGAAGTGTTTGATAAAAGGATAATAAAAAAAAACTAGACGATAAGGAAAACTTATTCTTGAAAGAGACAGTTTTGGTAAATTCATTTCACGCTGTATCTCTCAAACAGAGGTTTTTAGCCTTTCTTGTTAAAATTAAAGCCAAATTTTAGCTTAGGTAGCACTGATACGTCTTTTCTCCTTGATGTTAGTGGGGCCTAGGAACGCTGTGGAA
Organism: Artemia franciscana; assembly: GCF_032884065.1. NCBI lineage: Eukaryota > Metazoa > Arthropoda > Branchiopoda > Anostraca > Artemiidae > Artemia > Artemia franciscana. Next base: position 31,630,553 of record NC_088863.1, read on the forward strand.
AGCTGTTTATGGGTTCATTTAAAAGCTAATACTTATACTTACGTCTAGTTAGTAAAATGCAATTTTTAGCAGAAAATGTAGTTTGCTTTTGTAGCGTCATTTCCGGATTAAACCTTAAAAATTGTGGTGAAACGAACTAGAATGTATTATTGGAATCCTAATGTTCGGAAACCTTTACCCCTAGCCCCTTCTTGAATACCCTGAGAATCATATTTTAGTCTGTATATCACTGATCTTTCTCCTTTTTTCTGGGGTAAGTCCTAGTAACTAGTGATTGCTTCAAATACAGTTGTTCGCTCTTTAACCGGAGCCACCTAAAAAACAAGCCGAAGGCCTTTTCTTTGGGATTGGTGAAGGGGGGGGGTCAGCCAAAAAAGGGAAATGAGTCAATTCATGAAAAGTACTATCAAGAAAAGAGCGTTTCATGGTCTAAAGTAGGTCTCGTCAATGCCGCGTATAATTCCTGGAAAAGTATTAGTAGAAAAGCGTGAAATTTTTTTTTAGCGATTATTTGTCATAGATCATAAGCATTCATAAAAATTATAAATTGTGACGACAGTGAATAAATGATTCGCATCGATTCAACTAAATGAATTTGTCGATGACGGTGGCTCGTCAAAGATCAATTATATTGATCTTGTTTATTTGGATGCAGTTGCTGGAAAAATGAGTCTTCGCATGACCTTCTAATTTACAGCCTGTTTGTAACTAATCTACAATATTTTGCATTCAAAAGAAAGCTGAAATGACGGTAGGATGTTGAAGTTTGAAGCGACTTGATAAGTAAAAACAAATCAAATTTTCCATAATAAGTCAATCAGTCGCTCCATTTGTCACCCATCAAATCAAGGAGAGCCTAAACCACTTTGACGGAGTATATAAATCACAGGCAGCGCAATAGCACTGCCTAATTAAAAAGCGAAGTGGGTGCAATGCATTATTTATTTCTTTTGTGTTTTTTTCTGACCAAGGCACTTCGTATAGAAGGAGTTGTCATAAAAACTTCGAAAGGACATCATTCGATCGGAAATTGATAGTTCTAATGCTCTTTTAAAGAATCAAAAGTGATTGGAGAGGAACTAGCCCTCCCAGTCTATCATTTCCCAAAACACATCCAGTCAAAATTTTGAGATAGGTATTTTGTTAAGAATAGTTGAGTGGTCCAGTAATTATGTCTTTGGCGATGTCTACCCCCAAAGTCTCTTCTCCAAGGGCTATAAGTTATACAATTCGCTCATTGTTTACGAGTAGTATTTTTTATTGAGAGAGGATGGAAATTGAAAGTTCTATTGCCCTTTTTATGAGTCAAAAGTGATTAGAGGGCAACCAGCGACCCGAAAATTTTTAGGAGCAGTAAACGGCCTTTTAAGAATCAATGTGATAGCACTTCTACAAACAAAAATCAGTGGGCATGAATTAATAGATTGAGGAAGAGCGTCCGAATTTAATTTATACAACGATGTAACAAAAATTCAAAGAAGAAATAAAACAAATTCGAACGAATAGTTTCTTTTGCTGCTTTTTTCTTCCTCAATTTGTAGTCGATCCTCAGCTTATGAAGCATAAAAATTGGATTCAGGCCCACTCAATAATTACGACCTGCTTGGCTTTTTCATCATCTACGAGCCTACGAATCACTGCAAAATAACGAAGCAGTAGACAAAAAAATTGCTTCAATATGTAAGCTATATCATTTAATCTAATTTTCACAACCTGACTCGATGGAATACGATTAGATTCATGAGAACTCTCGCCACTCACGTTGAATTTTTCTTTCCGAAATTTTCTTTCATAAAATGAGTATTGGAATAGTCAACGAGTATTTTAAATATCAATAGGAAAAAACCTTTACAAGGATATCGATGCTTTTCTACATTGACAGTTTTCTTTCCATTTTTTTTTTATGAGAATTTCTAAAAAAAAAGTGTCACTTTGAAAAAAAATGTTACCTTTGCTAAAAAGTGCTACTATAGTGCTATGTTTTTCGAAGACTGCTACTTTCAAAAAAATTGCTAAAAGTAGCACGAAAGTGCTACTAGTGACAACGCTACAGAAGGGACTGAGCAACGTAACTATCTTTTGCTGAAACCTCCCACCACTATTCCCACCGAGAGTCGTGGTGCACAAGCGCGCTGGGGTGGCAAAAAACATCATTGCTGGAACTTTTGAGATAGACCCTGTGCATCTGTGGTTCTCATAGTTTTGAGTAAGATAGATCATAAAATAGTGTCAACTTTTCTATGCCAACTTAGAGTCTGAAAACCAAACCAACCTCAATTTTCGATTCTAGTCAACTTGAAGTTAATTCATACCGCCATTTTACATGTAACCTATTATTTTCGAATTGTATTTGTGTTGCGAGAGCAACACTTTGGTTTTGTCCCGGTTTTTTTTTTATGGCACTTGGTATTAACCAAGTGACATATAGCGATCGCAAATTCTGTCTGTCTGTCGGTCCCGGTTTTGCTGCTTTAGACACTTCCAGGTAAGCTAGGACGATGAAATTTGGCAAGCGTATCAGGGACCGGACCGGATTAAATAAATAATTCTGAAAATTAGAAAAAATGAGGTATTTTTCACGAACGGATGATCGGATCTCAAGGAAATTTGATATTTAGAAGGATATCGTGTCTCAGAGCTCTTATTTTAAATCCCGACCAGATCTGGTGACATTGGGGGGGGGGGGGTGTTTTCCTAAAATCTTGGAAAAAACTTACAGTGGAGGGATCGGGATGAAACTTGGTAGGAAAAATAAGCACAAGTCCTAGATACATGATTGACATAACTGGAACGGATCCGCTCTATTTGGGGTAGTTGGGGGGGGGGGGGTTAATTCTGAAAAATTAGGTATTTCTAACTTACGAACGGGTGATCGGTTCTGAATGGAATTTGATATTTAGAAGGATATCGTGTCTCAAAGCTCTTATTTTAAATCCCGACCGGATCTGGTGACATTGGGGGGAGTTTGGGGCGGAGGAACTTAAAATCACGGAAAACACTTAGATTGGAGGGATCGAATAAGCACAAGTCTTAGATACGTGATTTACATAATTGGAAAGGATCCGCTCTATTGGGGGGGGGGGGGGGGTAATTCTGAAAAATTAGAAAAAATGACGTATTTGAACTTGCGAAGGAGTGATCGGATCTTCATGAAACTTCATATTTAGAAGGACCTCGTAACTCAGATCAACCGGATCCATCGTCATTGGGGGGGGGGGGACCGGAAATCTTAGAAAATACTTAAAGCGGAGAGATCAGGATGAAACTGGATGTGAAGAATAAAAACCTGTCTAAGATACGTGACTGACATAACCGGACCGGATCTGCTCTCTTTGTAGGAGTTGGGGGGGGGGGGGTAATTCTGAAAGTTGAGGTATTTGTAACTTACGAAAGGGTGACCAGATCTTAATGAAATTTGATATTTAGAAGGATCTTGTGCTTTAAAGCTCTAATTTTAAATTCCGACAGATCCTGTGACATTGGGGGGAGTTGGAGGGGGAAACCGGAATTCTTGGAAAACGTGAAAATTGGGGTATTTTTATCTTACGAATAGGTGATCGGATCTTAATGAAATTTGATATTTAGAAGGAATTCGTGTCTCAGACCTCTTATTTCAAATCCCGACCAGATCGTTTGACATGGGGGGAGTTGGAGGGGGAAATCTTGGAAAACACTTGGAGTGGAGGAATCGGGATGAAGCTTGGTGGATAGAATAAGCAAATGTCCTTGATACGTGATTGACGTAACCGTACTGGATTTGCTCTCTTTGGGGGAGTTGGGGGGAGGGCTAGGACGATGAAAATTGGTAGGCGTGTCAGGGAGCTGCACAAATTGACTTGATAAAGTCGTTTTCCCAGATTCGACCATCTGGGGGGCGGAAATCTAAAGGCAGAGGAAAAATTAGGCATTTATAACTTACAAATAGGTGATCGGATCTTAATGAATTTTGATATTTAGAAGGACATCGTGACTCAGCTCTTATTTTAAATCCCGACCGGCATTAAGCCTCTGATTTTCCTTTTAAATCAATCTATTGATTTTTAGAATTTTGTTAGAGCTCATACTATATGAGCTCTTGGCTCTTAGCTCTTCTTGCCTCGTCACAAGTGCCAGATGAGCTCTTGTTTTTTTTTCTATGCCGCCGATCTCAGCTTATTCCTGGAAATTGGTAAGGGTCTAACCTGTGCGGTTTTTACGGAAAGTGTGGATCTCAGGCCGGATTGATGAATATGACATTATATTTTGGAAATCTCCGCAGAACTCTTGCCTGGAGCCAAAAAGGATGGTTTTTGCTTGTCCACGAGCCAGAGCCTATGGTGTGCGAAGTGAAGTGGAGTTATATAGCCTATGTCAGAGAGGAATATCTGAAGTTGTGCAGCCAAGCTTTCGTTTCATCAAACTATGTTTCTGCTTTCGAATGGAAATCTCCGTTTTAGCAGGCAGGCACCACTTTCAAATTGAAGATGGACTAAAATTTATAAGTGTTAAATATATACGGCAGTTACCCGGCCCCATAGCCAATATATCTTCTTTGAGTGATAAATAGAAAAATTTACAGAAGCAAAAATGTGGCATTTTCCCATGGGTCCGAAAGTGCTGCCATCTATTGTGTCTACCCATTTCTGTTCGTGATTTCAGCTGAGTTTATCATTCGGTTTTTCGGACTTGGGATTGCGGCAAAGAAATGGCGTCAGATGTGCCTAATAAACTTTAAAAGTTCTCTCATTACTAAAAAAAAATTGGAGCTTATCCTTTGCTCCTTTCCAAGTGGTTAGAAAGTTGGCCTACGGCAAAAAAAAAAATCAACTTTGAACTAAGACAGATAGAATTTTTTTTCGAAGGCAATCGATAGCTCTTGATAAGCTGATCAAAGTATATGACATCCATTTTTTGGTACAAAAATTCCTTCATGAGGTCAGTTTGAAAGTTTCAAGGGGTAGACAACTGCAGTAGTAAGGTACACACTGAAACGAGTACACATCTAGGCCGATACAAATTGTGAGACATATAGAGGACTTGTAAGCAACAGTCGGCTGTTAGGTAATAATCACCTTCGGCAATGAGGGGCTAGCAACTTTTGCTAGTTGGTGTATCTTTTATTTGTTTCCAGTGTATTTGATGGTAAAACCAATTTGGTTCCAGTGGTAAGACATGTAGGACACTTTTAAGTAATAATCTGCTGTTAGGCTACAGTCAATTTCAGCGATAAGGGGTTTGCAACTATGCTAGTTGGTGTACCCATTTATTTGTTTCCGGTGAATTTGATGCCTATCACGGAAGAGAGACTTATAAGTAAGAATCTGTTCACTTTGGGCGAGAAACGGCTGTTAGCTCATAGTCATCTTCGGCAATGAGCGGTTTGCCACTTTTGTTAGTTGGTGTACCTATTATTTGTTTCCGGTGTATTTGATGGTGAAACCAATTTGGTTCCAGTGGTAAGACATGTAGGGGACTTTTAAGTAATAATCGGCTGTTGGGCTACAATAATCTTCAGCGATGAGGGATTTGCAACTTTTGCTAGTTGGTGTACCCATTTATTTGTTTCCGGTGAACTTGATGTCTATCACGGAAGAGGGAGTTGTAAGTAAGAATCTGTTCACTTTTGGCTAAAAATTTGTGCAAATTGGTGCACATTGTATTCGATCTCTTTAAATCGGACAGAATTAAGTGTTTACGCAACGGGTACAAACGATAACGTAAAAGAATGAGGTAGTTTCGTAATAATTAGTGTCACCTATGGTATTTTAATCCTGAAAAGTTACGGTTAGCTTTATGATACCAACTAGATTATATAAGATACTAGCTGTTGGGGTGGCGCTTAGTGCCACCCCAACACCTAGTTGGTGGGGTGCTTCGCGCCCCCCCCCCAAGCCCCCCGCGCGTGTAAGTCGTTACGCGCCATATTAGTTACGCGCCATTGTAGTTGTGTCCCTGTGTCCCACCTGTGAATATAGATAGATTTATATATGTGTTTCAAACTACGTAAAAATTGCGAATATACAACATTCTTGACTTTCCCATTGTCTGTGCATATACAAAGCCGTATGTACTAATAATGACGTCATATGCAAACGCTCTTTTTACAAACAAACAAACATGCATACACACAACTCGTTTTTATATAGATAGATAGATAGATAGATACCATACAAATTAACTGCGTAAAACTTGCGAATATACAACATTCTTCGCTGTCCAATTGTCGCTGCATATAAATAGATTGTCAGGTTTACCGACCCTCGAACATGCAACGTACAATTGTCCATGGGAAAAACAATCAGTACTAAGATCTATACCACATTTTTCTAATGATTGACCCTGAGCTTTGTTAATGGTGATTGCAAATGCTAATCGAATTGGGAATTGCAATCTTTTAAATTGAAAAGGCAGATCTGTTGGAATCATGGGAATGCGAGGAATAAGAACAGCCTCACCCTCAAAAGGCCCTGTCAAGATTGTGGCCTCTATTAGGTTTTCCATTGTTTTTTTTTACGGCAAGTCGCGTGCCATTGCAAAGCTTTGGTGGGTTGATATTTCTTAAAAGTATTATTGGTACGCCTATTTTTAGTTGTAGCACGTGTGGTGGAAACCCTGAAATTTGGAAACATGAGTTGTATTTTCTGATTTCTGACAAAAAACGCTTAGATTCTGGCGTAGTTCCTGTAAGGAAAGTCTTCAATGGCTCTGGTGGTGCAGCCAATAGAGGAAGTTTAACTTTTCCTGAGGCGCAACACATTCCCATTGTTTCACCATTGAATTTCAAGGCCTTGCAATAGGGACAAATTTTAGACATTTTCCCGATTTGAACAAATCTACTGAAGCTATAATCATCGACTGGGCTGTACCTGAATGCCAGGCGATAACTTTCAGGTTGCTCTGATTCCTCGGCACGCTTTCTTTTCTTACTTTCTCTATCAGCAGCAAGCCTAATTTCTTGCTGTTCTTGTGATTCCTCGGCACGCCTTCTTTTTTTACTTTCTCTTTTAGCAGCAAGTCTGGTTTCATGGTGCTCTGGTAGTTCCTCGGCACGCCTTCTTTTTTCACTTTCTCTTTTAGCAGCAAGTCTGCTTTCGCGTTGCTCTGGTAGTTCCTCGGCACGCTTTCTGTTCTTTCTTTCTCTATCAGCCTCAAGCCTGTTTCCTTGCTGTTCTTTTGATTCCTCGGCACGCTTTCTTTTCTGACTTTCTCTATCAGCAGCAAGTTTTTTGGCATAGACTCTTTGAGCATCTTCCTCGGCTGTTGCCATTGTAAGTTCATCAGTCATTTTAAAGTTAAACATTAATAGATTTCTACGTGAACGCATGTCTTAAATATCTTTAATGACGTCACCGTCATAACAAAAATGACGACAACTAACTTTATGACGTCAGTCAACACACAAACATGACGTCACCTGACAGACACATCCACAGACAACTTATTTTTATATATATAGATTGTTCCAAGTTTTCATCTGTCACGATGTCTACGATTGAAAAGGACAAAGTTCAACTGGCTGCAAAGTCTATTTGGTCCCTTCTTTCAATATTATTTGTAGTTGTTGTTTTTTCAACACTGAGGAATAGCCTTTGCTCATATGATAACTGATTGCGTTCTTGTTTGAACATACCGTTTTAAAAACTTCGATAGGCTGACAACTTCATCATTTAACCGATAGTGAAGAAGCAAGCACAAACGAGAATGTAAAACTATGAGATAGTAACTAATAGAATGTCATCTATGGTATTTTGATCCTGAAAAGTTAGGGATAGCTTCATAATACCACCTAGATTATATTAGATATTGTTCCGAGTTTTCATCCGTCACGATGTCTACGATTGAAAAGGATGAAGTTCAACTGACTGCAAAGTCAATTTAGTCCCTTCTTTCAATATTATTTTGTTGCTGTTTTTTCAACGCTGAGGAATAGCCTTTGATCATGTGATTACTGATCAATAGCGAAGAAACAACACCAAAGTGTTGCTCTCGCAACACCATAGTCGGCGAAGCCGGACAAAGGTTGCCGCAACACTTCACGTTGCCCGGGAAACGTAGGTCTAGTTTAAGTTCAAATTTTCTTAAAACTATTTTTTTTTTCTTTTACACAGAATGCGGTTAAACTTTAGATGGTAATATAGGAAATTGGATGATTAAACATATAGTACCAGGGACCGAACTTTGGTCGGTCCGTGGTAATTGGCACATCCCAGGCTTGCATAAGTGTTTTTCTCGCTGTTGCTTGCCTTCTAATCCCAGATTAGTGTAAACTTCTTTTCCAGCTATATCCCCAGTACTTATTTTTGCTTTAATTATGTCATTGCATAAATCAGTAGCAACCACGCGTGTTCCGTTGGATATTTGCTTGCCATTTGATGGGATGCTCGTTGTTGCATGTCTTTTAACCATATATTTCGCTGTGGTTAATTTCCGTTGGTGATTCGTTGTGATTCTAGATGTTGCTTGCCTTTTAACCGCATCCTTAACTCAGACATTTTTTCTACGCCTTTTGTTTTAGCTGTTCCGATTCATTTGCCGTCTATGCTTCCATACCCTCTTCTATGATTCTGCATGACTTCTTCTGTATTCAGATCCCATATGTTTGGTAAGATAGCCCTCGAGGCAAAAAAAGTGAGATTTCCTAAAGTTTTGACCTATCTAGATCTTTTTTTTCAGCCAGAAAATGTTAATGTACCCATTTGAAAAAAAAATTATGGATCCATTTTCGAGAAAAAAATATATACACAACTATTGCTCGCTTAAAAAGAGTAGATAGATATACAATTTTCTATCAAACTGCCGTTTGTATCAGACACAAAAATACTGACTGAATATTCCTTGCTTACAAATTCCTTCTCAAAATATATCGATATTTTGTTATTATCTCAGTATTTCGGGCGGGGAGGAAGCATAGGCTGGAAGCCCATTTCCTTAAATACGTATCAGATGCCTTGTATCTTTTTTTTCTTCTATAATCGAAAAATAGAAATCAATCACATAAAACAAGAAGTTTCTTCGAAGAGGAATGGGAATTTTCAAATTGAGTGACAAGCAAATAAATTGTTTCGCAAGTTTACTTATATTATCAAAGTACACAGATAAAATGAGCTTCTCTGGCACATGATTATTATTTGAGTACAAAATCCAATAAATAAATATTACACTAAGGGTTCAATTTTCTCAACTGAACTCATTTAATAATTCCTTGCCCTATTCTTGTTTATAATACAGTTTGTTATCTTGATGATGAAGGGATTCTGATAATCCAGGGCTACTCCTCATGACCACGTCAAGATGCTTAATATCAAGAGGACACAAGTTTATTTTGCGCTACTAGATTGACTTAAATTTTAGCCAGTGGGCAAAAATGTTGCAGCGGTATTCTATAATAGTTTAAGTCTAATTTTTCAATGTATGCTTAATGTGAGGCTATCCTGTAATAATTTTTGCAAAAATGTTTCAGCATATTTTATGGTAGTTTCTAAGTAGAAGTCTAGTTCGTCTAGGGGATGGTTCTGACCTCTCTCGTGCCTCCGGGAAAAAATTAATTTGCTCCCCCTCCCCCTGTCTACCATAATTTCCAGGCCAAATTTTTATAAAATATTCATTTATTTAAAAAATCCATTTATTTAAATCTGACTTTTATTATTTTAGCGTTTGCAAAATTATTAATTATCTCACCTCAATTGATTGCTTTTAATTCTTCACGCCTTATGCTCATTTGCATTGAATCATTCAATCGCTCCTGGCCTACAGTCGATCTGTGTGTGGCCTATAGTCGATCTGACCTTTCTTACTAATTGACAGAAGTGTTTACCTCTTTTCTTCAGCACCCAAGAAATGACTACAACTGTGAAAATGAACGTGTATCTGGAGTCGATGTGATCACGGCAAAGATGCTGAAGAAATCTTTTCGAGCCTGCATAACTGTTTAGACTGCTCTCCTAGTGTTCATCCAGAATGAGGAAAAAGTCCTAAAAGATGAACCTTGGACTTGCTAATCAATCTCTTGAAGAAAGGTGATGCCCTTATCTGTTGCTACTAGAGGGGCATCAACTTAACGTCTGTCTCTAGTAAAACACGACACCTAACAACAGCCCTGGACTCACAAACTTTCACAAATTTTCGAAGAGCAACACGGCTTTCGACCGGACATGTTTTGCTCTGATCTCATTTTCATTTTTAGACTTATGGTTGAAGAGTCCACGAAATGGGAAACAAATTTTTGGCTCTTCAATGGTTTGGATAAAATCAAAAGATTTTATGGCAGATTTTAAATTATAATGGAGTACAGGATAAACTGGTTAAGATAATAATCACACTCTATGTATATAGTGAATATTGTGTGCGCACAGAAAATGGGGGTATGCATTTCTTCAAGATAATGTCTGGTGTCAAACAGAAATGTTCTATCCCCATTCCTGTTTGTTATTGTTATGGACTACATTCTAAGGCAGTCTTCAGACTCTGGAATGAAGATTTGCAGCCAACAGATCTCTAACTTAGAGATTTGCTGACGACGTTGCTCTTCTCGAAGAAGTGCAATAGTGAATCCAGCTGCTACTCGACGCCATAGAGAGATAGGCCGAAAAATTGGGGCTAACAGTGAATGTCAGTAAGACAAAGAGCACGGCTACATCTGACTCTCCACTGATACTAAAATGCATTGATGAAGCAATTGAACAGGTTAATGAATTTAAGAAACTCAGGAGTCGGATTGGCTATAATCGTGAAATAGCCAAAGAAATCAAATTGAGGATTGGACAAGCTAGATTGGCTTTTAAAAGTTGAAACCAGCCTGGAGCATTAGGAAATGCACTATGCGCTTGAAGCTCTGTTGTGTGAATCTTTATTCTCCTCTATGCAATTGAATGCTGAAAAGTAAATGTCCAACTGCAGAAACGTGTTCTAGACTTTGAAAATATGTGCCTTAAAAGAATACTGACCACATTATGGCAGCAAAAGGTCAAGAACATAAGAGTTCATCAGTGAATTGGTAAACCATTGTCTACTGACCTTCTGAAACATAGGAGATGGACGTACCTTGGCCAAGTCTTTTGAATGCCAGAGGATCAACTCCCATGTACATTTTATGAGTGGTGTCCAGAAGGGAGGCACAAAAGAAGTTGACCAAGACACACCTTGCAACGGAAATAAGAACCATAATTTGAATAGTGGGGAGATGTCTCCTCTACCACAGTGGGAGGGCGTCGGGGCTGCAGCTCAGCTCCATGATGTCTTGAGAGGTTTCGTTGATGCTGTGTGTGCCATTCACTTTTTCTCTGGGAAATAAGCAGAGGAGTGATGTTTGTTCCTAACGGTATTAACACCAGCAAAAACCGTGGTCAACTGGTCTCTTTGAAAACAGTCGCCTCTCCTAGACTTGAATCTTTTGGCGTTCTTACTTTGCAGTTTTATGACGATCTATAAAACCATGGTACCAATCCTGCCTGCAATGCCTCCACAGTCCCTACTAGTTTTGCATGTCCAGTTGTCTGTTACTTTTATGCTCTCAGTAATGGCATAGTTGTATTCAAGCTTATGTACTTTCAGCAGAGTATGACCAAAATACATATCAGCTACCGTTTACAAGTAAGTTTCTAGTCCTTTTTCTTGCTCCTCAGAATATATTTATCTTTTTAATAACCAGGTGTAATGAAACTCAGGTGCAGACTATGTGGAGGAATATTTAGCTGCTTAAATTTGTTCAAGTACTTTTGTACTGTTCCCCTAGGGATATTCATGGCACTTACAGATTACCTGACTGACTTCTTGTCGACTAAGACGGGAAAATACTGCTCTTATAACTTCTGGATCTAACCTTTTCTTCGCTAATGAAATTTAACTGGGAAATGGACTTTCAATTCACTTACTGATCTGACAGGGCTAAATAGCGCCAGAATCAATTAAGTCACGGGTTCCGAGCTTCCCTGAAACCGTAAAATACATTGTTTCCTCAGCTTTTAACCTGTTGTAGTACAGTGGATTGATGTTCTGCTTGGCAATACGGGGCCCAGGGTTCGATCCCCGCCGCAGCAAGGTTGGGCGACAAGCTTGCTACTTGTCCCTATAAAAAAACACCCAGCAACTAAAACGTCGATTCGACACCCTATGGGCCAGAAATGGCTCTGGAGGATCTTTATCCTTTTTTGCATCCTCAGCTTTTATGAATGGTCTATATTCAGACACCTTGATTTGGCATGCCGAACCCGCTCTGGACATTGTGGTCGAACGTGGGAATTTGGTATCCCGCGGGATGAAAAGATTCTAAAATTAGACAGGTAAATATGAAGCCTCTCGAATGATGGTGAAAGACAGGCAGAAAATAAGAGAATGTAACGTGAGTTTATTCCCGATCAGGTAAATGTCGCTAGGCATGGAACTTCCGACAAAACTTGAATAAAGTTCGGGATTTAATCACCATAAAACTCGATCTAACCTGATATTTTTGGTAAAAGTGTTAATCAATGGTAGCCATTTCAAAAACAAAAACTACCATCTGGCAGAGTTTGTACAATCTACCAGAGAGTGCCATGTGATTTTAAATTGAAATTCTTTGCCTTTGCCAAAGGTGGGCAGTATCGATCGTTTACTGTTTTCCCTTTGGATAGTTTTTGAAGGTTTAGAGTACAATTCAGTCGGTAATCTGAAAAATAAGACTGGTGTATTGAAATTCTGCTTAGAAACTACTCTAAGAAGTGCGGAAATATTTTTTACAGATTTTGACAAGATTTCCTCAGGTTTGACACTGTCTGAAACTTCTCGAAGAAGATTCTCAGGGGAGAAGGGTGAAATTTTGACAGAGCGTTGAAAATTTGAAACGCTAAAACAGATCAATTATATAAAGTACTAGCTGTTGGGGTGGCGCTTCGCGCCACCCCAACACCTAGTTGGTGGGGGCGCTTCGCGCCCCCCCCAAGCCCCCCCGCGCGCGTAAGTGGTTACGTGCCATAATAGTTACGCGCCATTGTAGTTGTGTCCCTATGTCCCACCTGTGAATATAGATATATATATATATATATATATATATATATATATATATATATATATATATATATATATATATATATATATATATATATATATATATATATATATATATATATATATATATATATATATATATATATATATATATATATATATATATATATATATGGTTTTAACTACGTAAAACTTGCGAATATACAACATTCTTTGCTGTCCCATTGTCTTTGCATATAAATAGATTGTCAGGTTTACCGACTCTTGAACATGCAACATATAATGGTCCATGGGAAAACAATCTGTATTCAGATCTATACCTCATGATTCTAATGATTGCCCTTGAGCTTTGTTGATGGTGATTGCTAATCGACCATTCCCTGTCCCGGTGTCCCGGTCGTCATTTATATCCCCCTGTTTCCCCCGGTGTCCCCGTTGTAGTTGTGTCCCTGTGTCCCGGTCGTCATTTATATTCCCTGTGTCCCGGTCGTCATTTGTATCCCGGTGTCCCGGTCTGTATATACATTCGTTTTTTAGTTTTGTTTTTCTCCTTTATTTTTTTCCTTTTTTTTCTTTTTTAGTTTATTTAGATTTTTAGATTTTTTAGTTTTTTTATTAGTTTTTAGTTTTTTTTTCTTTTTTTTTTGTAGTTTTTACCTTCTTTTTAGTTTTGTTAGTTTTTTTTTTTACTTATGTCCTGGTCGTCATTTATACTCCCTGTGTCCCGGTGCTTTGTTGATTGCTAATCGAACATTCCTTTTGTCCTGGTCGCTTTCTCTTTGAGTGTCGTCATTTATTTTTTTCTTTTTTAGTTCTTTTAGTTTTTACCTTTTTTAGTTTTTTTAGTTTTTTAGATGAAAATTTTTTTTAGTTTTTTCCTTTTTTTCTTTTTAGTTTTTATTGGTTTTTACCTTTATTTTAGCTTATTTTTCAGTTTTTTCCTTTTTTTTAGTTTTTTTTTATTTTTTATTTTTTTAGTTTTTTACCTTTTTTTAGTTTTTTTAGTTTTTTTAGTTTTTTACTTTTTTTTATTAGTTTTTAGTTTTTTTGTAGTTTTTGCCTTTTTTTAGTTTTTTCATTTTTTTTAGTTTTTTATTGGTTTTTACCTTTATTTTAGCTTATTTTTCAGTTTTTTCCTTTTTTTTAGTTTTTTTTAGTTTTTAGTTTTTTTAGTTTTTTACCTTTTTTAGTTTTTTTAGTTTTTTTAGTTTTTTAGCTTTTTTATTTTTTTTATTAGTTTTTAGTTTTTTTTGTAGTTTTTAATAGATTGTCAGGTTTACCGACTCTTGAAGATGCAACGCTTAATGGTCCATGGGAAAACAATCCGTATTCAGATCTATACCTCATGATTCTGTTGATTGCCCTTGAGCTTTGTTGATGGTGATTGCTAATCGACCATTTCCTTTGTTGCCGTCGTCATTTATATATCTCCCTGTGCCCCCGGCGTCCCCGTTGTAGTTGTGTCCCTGTGTCCGGGTCGTCATTTATATTCCCTGTGTCCCCGTCGTCATTTGTATCCCGGTGTCCCAGTCTGTGATTTCTATTTGAGTGTCCCGGGCGTCATTTATATTCGTCAGGATATTGTAGGGCATCGTAGCATCGATGAGTTTAAGCAATTCTTGTCAACTGATTGTTTCGCCTATAAAGAATATTATCTCGAGGTAAGAACTGATCACCGACCACAACGATTGCCACTTTGTTGATAGTTGCGTATCAGGAGGCATCAATTCGATTGCTGTTTTTAAGCAGAAGCACTAAATTATTATTTTTGTGGAAAAGATATAAATATATATATATATATATATATTTTTTCTTTTTAGTTTTTTTGTAGTGTTTACCTTTTTAGTTTTTTTCTTCTTTTGTATTAATGCTAAAGCCAAGGTTCAAACCTGGAGCCTCTCGGACATAGAACCTGAAACATAATGCTTTACCAACTCAGCTACTTCGGCGTGAATACATTCGTTTTGAGCAGCTTCCTCGGGTGTTGTCATTGTTGTCCTGGTCGTCATTTATATTGCCTGTGTCCCGGTCGTCATTTGTGTCCCGGTATCCCAGTCTGTAAATTCTCCTTGAGTGTCCCGGTCGTTATTTATATTCCCTCTGTCCCGGTCGTCATTTGTGTCCCGGTCTGTAGTTTCTCTTTGAGTGTTTTTTCTTTTTAGTATTTTTTAGTTTTTACATTTTTTCTTTTTTCAGTTTTCTTTTTCTTCTTTATTTTTCAGCTTCACTATGAAATACATATCGCCGAACCTTTGTTTTTTTAACTAAAATCTGGTAGGCATTGATGACCTTATCCAAGTCAAGATCCCAAACCCAATCATCATCGCTATCATTTTCAGTTTTGATATGTTTTGACTCTCGCTGTCCAGGTGGATCTTCATCTAACTGCGCGGTTTTGCGTTCTTTAGCCTCAAGCCTGTTTCCTTGCTGTTCTTTTGATTCCTCGGCACGCTTTCTTTTCTGACTTTCTCTATCAGCAGCAAGTTTTTTGGCATAGACTCTTTGAGCATCTTCATCGGCTTTTGCCATTGTAAGTTCATCAGTCATTTTAAACTTAAACATTAATAGATTTCTACGTGTCATTCTAACATTGATGTTAGAAAAAAATTTTACGTACCAAGCATGCAAACACTCGACAATTTATAATAAAACTCAAAATTATAAATATCTGTTATAAGGTTTTCGAATTACTTTAATCTATTGTCAAAATATATAGAAATATTTATGCAATTACCAGTTTCTACATTTTTAGTTTCAGTTTGCTTTTCAGTTTAGTTTCATTTTTATATATATTTAAGATATAATCTGGCGTAACGGACAGACAACTTATTTTTATATATATAGAAGATAGATTTTTATATATATAGATACAGTTTCTTCTTTAGTTTTTTTTCTTTTTTAGTTTTTTCTTTTTTTAGTTTCTTCTTTTTATTGATTTGTTTTCTTCAATTTCTCAATGTTCATTCTAACATTGACACTTGGAAAAATCTTTACGTGCCAAGCATGCTAAAGCTCCAACAATTTAAATTAAACCTCAAAATTTTGGGTATCTGTTTTAAGGTTTTCGAATTACCTTAATCTTTTGTCAAAATATATTGAAATATTTGTGCAATTCCCAGTTTTTTTTTGTTTTTTCTTTTTTTTTAGTTTTTTAGCTTTTTTTTTTTTAGTTTTTTATATCTTTTTTATTTTTTTACGTTTTTTCATTTAGGTTTTTTCTTTTTTTTATTTTTTCAATTTTTAATTTTTTTTTTAGTTTTTTCTTTTTAGTTTTTTTTTAGTTTTTTACCATTTTTCTTTTTTCGAATTACTTTAATCTATTGTCAAAATATTTCAAAATATTTATGCAATTTCCAGTTTTTACATTCTAGTTTGTTTTCTTTTATATATATAGAAGATATAATCTGGCGTAACGGACAGACAACTTATTTTTATATATATAGATTTGCAGTTATTGAATCGTAAATATTTCCTCTGTTCAAGTGTGGATGAAATATTGGCTCGAAGCCCTTCCCCTCAAATATGTACCAGATGTCATATGATTTTTCCTCTCTAATTTAAAAGTAAAAACCAATGACATAAGAAAAAAATTAACAGAAGCATCTTCGAAGATGTATCAAGAATAAAGGAAATTTTCAAATTGAGTGACAAGCAGATAAATTATTTCGCAAGTTTACTTATAGCAGCTAAGTACACTGATAAAAGAAGCTTCTTTGGCACATGATTATCACTTGAGTACAAAATCCAGTAAATAATTGTTTTACTAAGGGCTCAATGTTTTCAATCGGGCTCATCATCTCAATCCTAATCTTATTCTTGTTTACATTACAGGTTTTTTTTTTGTTTTCTTGTTAATAAAAGGGTTTTGACAGTCTAGGACTAATCGTCGTGAGCACTTCCAGATACTTGGTCAAAAGAGAACAAAAATTATTTTGCGTTACTCTAGTGACTTAAAATTCAGTCGGACGGCAAAAAATGCAGCAATACTATTTTGTAGTAGTTCTAGACTAAAATTTCTATCAATGTCAATACTGGGACTATCTTGTCAAAATCTGCAAAAATATTTCAAAATTTCTTGGGATAGCTATTAAACAGAAGTTAAATAAACCAGTTTTCCAGATTACTGGGTGAATTGTGCTCTAAACCTTAAAAAAATACTTAAAACAATAAGGTTAGCGTAATGGAGAGCGGTACACCACCGACAATCGACAACACCCACTTTTGATCCTGATAAACAATTTCAGTTTAAATTAGATGGAGACTTCTTGTGGTTTGCCAAAACTCCGCCATTTAGTGGCTACCTTTGATTAACAATTTACCAAAAATACAGGTTTGATCGTGTTTTATGGTGAGTAAATCCTGAATTGTGTTCAAGTTTCGTCTGAAGTTCTACGACTAGCTATAATTATCTGATAGAGGATAAACTCGCGTTTCATACCTTCAGGGCCATATCCAGGACTTTTTTTGGGGGGAGGATTACAAAAACTTTAAAAACATAGAAAATATTTTTATATTCTTTTTGCTCCATTTTTACGAGTCGGGCAAACATGTTAAGGTAGGGAGGGGGGGGGTCAAACCACCTAATCCCTCCTTCCCTTAATACGGAGTTGGTGTCCATGGAGGAACAATGCAAGACTACTTGAAATAAGTGGAGTAGCTGAATATTCCTCCACAAAGTCTGGACCTGAGCTTGTTTACACCTGTTTATAACAAAAGATAAATATATTCTGAGAAGCAGGAACAAAGGCTAGAACTTTACTTGAAAACGGTAGCTGATACGCATTTTGGCTATACTCTGGTGAAATTACGTAAACTTGCATTCAAATATGCTATTACAGAAACTATAAAGTACCAGACAACTGGATACATGTAGCTACAGGGAACTGTGGAGGAAGTGGTTCCACAGTTTTCAGGATCGCCATAAAATCATATAAGTAAGAACGCAAGAAGGTATAAGCCAAAGACAGGTGACTGTTTTCAACCGTCAAACTGTAGGAACTATCTTGACATACTGGAGTGTGTCCTAGACAAACAGAAGTTCAGACCACAAGACATCTAGAATGATATATTCCCTGAGACCAACCTGACTCTGGTACATAATAATGGTTGATGGTAATAAGCTTACCTAAGTTTATGGATGTTAGGTCTTGATTTTGTTTGAACGATAATTTTCTAAACGATAATGTTTAAACGATTGTTTCAGAATTCAAAGTGAGAGCAACTAAAATCGGATACTTCACGAACATTATTGAATCAGTGAGTTCTTTTTTGAAGTGAATTAATTTGACATTTCGCAATAAATGGCTTGGGATTATAGTTGACATATAATCCTGACCTATCTATATATATAAAAATAAGTTGTCTGTCTGTGTGTCTGTCTGTGGATCAGGTGACGTCATGTTTCTGTGTTGACTGACGTCATGTCCGAAGATATACTCCATCGAAAACAGTTAGAGACGTCAGATATGACTTTTGATTTTACATCAGAAATTTATAACTACACTTTAGTTGTTATAGAAGATTTGTGCGTACGTATGGCAAACAAACCTCTTCAGGATTTGGGAATGCCTTCACCTAACCGTATCGCTGCTGTTTCGACATGTGTAGAATTGGATCGTGAACAAAGTTACAGTACGAGTGATCTATTGTCGTATGTACAAAATAACATTTCCAAGTTAACGTCGGAACAAAAAGACATTTATGATACGATAATGCATTGTGTCGATAACAACGTTGGAGAAATTTTCTTTTTGGATGCGCCAGGAGGTACTGGTAAAACGTTTGTGATAAAACTGATTCTGGCATCAATTCGATCAAAAAATGATATAGCGTTGGCAATTGTGTCGTCCGGAATAGCCGCAACATTGCTGCCTGGTGGAAGAACTGCTCATTCCGCTTTGAAATCGCCTCTGAACTTGCATTCTACAGAAACTCCCACGTGCAATATTTCCAAATCATCTGGGATGGGTAAAGTATTGCAGCAATGCAAACTTATTATTTGGGATGAGTGCACAATGGCACACAAAAAATCGCTCGAGGCTCTGGATCAATGCTTGAAAGATTTGCGAGGGAAGTCGAAACCCTTTGGCAGCACATTAATATGGCTTGCGGGAGATTTCAGGCAAACATTACCTATAATACCTAAATCAACTCCTGCAGACGAAATGAATGCTTGCCTGAAAAATTCTAATTTATGGGCACACGTGAAAACATTAAAATTAACTACAAATATGCGTGTCCGATTGCAAAACGATGACTCTGGTCAAACATTTTCAGATCAATTGCTGGCAATGGGAAACGGAAAGCTCCCAGTAGACTCAATTTCAGGACGTATACAACTACCTGCTGATTTCTGTAATTTAGTGACGTCCAAAAATGAATTGATTGAAAAAGTATTTCCGAATATTCTAAAAAATTATAAAAATAATAAATGGCTAAGTGAAAGAGCGATTCTCGCACCCAAAAATATAGACGTCCACGAAATCAACAATATTGTTTTAATACTTTTAAGAAATATAAACCCACCAAAGCTTTGCAATGGCACTCGACTTGCCGTAAAAAAAAAACAATAGAAAACCTAATAGAGGCCACAATCTTGACAGGGCCTTTTGAGGGTGAGGCTGTTCTTATTCCTCGCATTCCCATGATTCCAACGGATCTGCCTTTTCAATTTAAAAGATTGCAATTCCCAATTCGATTAGCATTTGCAATCACCATTAACAAAGCTCAAGGTCAATCATTAGAAAAATGTGGTATAGATCTTAATACTGATTGTTTTTCCCATGGACAATTGTACGTTGCATGTTCGAGGGTTGGTAAACCTGACAATCTATTTATATGCAGCGACAATTGGACAGCGAAGAATGTTGTATATTCGCAAGTTTTACGCAGTTAATTTGTATTTTGGAACCAAATGAAGCGGTTAATTATCCATCTGAATTTTTAAATTCCATAGATCCTTCAGGGTTTCCACCACACGTGGTGGACTAAAAATAGGCGTACCAATAATACTTTTAAGAAATATCAACCCACCAAAGCTTTGCAATGGCACGCGACTTGCCGTAAAAAAAAAACAATCGAAAACCTAATAGAGGCCACAATCTTGACAGGGCCTTATGAGGGTGAGGCTGTTCTTATTCCTCGCATTCCCATGATTCCAACGGATCTGCTTTTTCAATTTAAAAGATTGCAATTCCCAATTCGATTAGCATTTGCAACCACCATCAACAAAGCTCAAGGGCAATCACTAGAAAAATGCGGTATAGATCTTAATACAGATTGCTTTACCAATGTACAATTGTATGTTGCATCTTTGAGGGTCGGTAAACCTGACAATCTATTTATACGCACAGACAATGGGACAGCGAAGACTGTTGTATATTCACAAGTTTTACGTAGTTAATTTGTATTGTGTCTATATATCTATCTATCTATATAAAAACGAGTTGTGTGTATGCATGTTTGTTTGTTTGTAAAAAGAGCGTTTGCATATGACGTCATTATTAGTACATACGGCTTTGTATATGGACAGACAATGGGAAAGCCAAGAATGTTGTATATTCGCAATTTTTACGTAGTTTGAAACACATATATAAATCTATCTATATTCACAGGTGGGACACAGGGACACAACTACAATGGCGCGTAACTAATATGGCGCGTAACGACTTACGCGCGCGGGGGGGGCTTGGGGGGCGCGAAGCGCCCCACCAACTAGGTGTTGGGGTGTACCCAACAGCTAGTATTTTATAATTAATTCAGTGACTTTTCTCAACGATTGGCTTGGCATAGTGATCTATAAGATTTTTGAAAGTAACCCAAATTGGCAAGGAGAAAAGGGGCAGTTTCCCTCTCAAGAGCCGTTGTACCTGCCGGGAGAGTCTCCCTTAAACTGCTGGGATCAGGTAAACGGGGAATGACGCTTCCCTTGTTTATTGGGGTACATCCCAGGGAGAAGGTGATGCCACGACATTATTGTGCATTCCGTTAATTTTTGAGAACATACTGTGTACACCTTTTGACTTGAGATTATATACTATATGCTTGTGTTTGTGAGGATTTTCCATGTTGGTGCATAATGAATTATTGTATTTCCTGTTTATTGATTCATTTTTCCGTTCTGAACTTTCTGCAAAGCAACTTAAAAAAAAAGAATTGAATATGATGTGATTTGTACTCATGCCACAGGTTTTTTCTCGGAAAAGCTAATAAAAGACGCACATCTTGAACTTTGGAGTCCAGTGGCCAAGAACGAAATAGCCCCCAGGAGAGTTGGTGAAAATGCTTCTTATAGACACTTAGAGGACACGATTGATCTATTTCGTAGATGTGATAGTAATGGTGATTCTCTGGTTTCAACTTTTGTAATTGTTTCACCTACTGAAGTACCACTTATTCCAGCTGATGCTTTTTCTCAGCTTGCACCCAAAATATCCAAATTTGATGGTACATTAAAGTTCATTAAAGCCAAAGTCACGGTCTATGATCTGAATTATCCACCGCTCCCGAATTACAGGTCTAGCAAATCCGTTGAAAATCAAGCTAGTATCGTCATTTCGAAAATCCCGATCGATTTAGACAATCCAATTAAGCGTAAGGATGCAATTACCGAAATCCGTGGTCATGAAGCTATTCATAGTGTCAAATCCTAGGGCGATAAACTTTTCGTTCGGATTGACACTACTGCAGTAAAAGATTTTTGTGACGCTACCTCTAGTGTGCTAACTAGCTGTGACGTCAGAATCAAAGAATACATATTCTTTGGAATTGTAAAAGGTGTAGATAAAGCTTGTGCATCGGAGCTGTTTATTGGTTGTGATGGTGTTGTTGATGCAAATAGGATCATCGCATCACCTAGCAGCAAAATGTGACCAAGCTATAGAATGTTCTAGATGTGCTGGTTCCAATTTGTCTACAAAAAACACTCCATGCCAAGGCATCGCGAAGTGTGCTAACTGCGGGGATGCTCATTTTGCTTTCAGTCTTAAGTGTCTTGTCATTCAGGATGTTCTCAAAAAGACCCAAAAGGCAAAGAAATGACTGCCAATATCGACTTAACCATATGTTCATTTAACATCAATGGCACAAAGGACAAAGATTATTCAATTAGCCAAAAATAAAACGTTTTTTGATGTCTTGCTTCTCCAAGAGCATCTTCTACCACAAGTCCATATCAATTCTCTCCGTATCCGGTCACCAGAGGGAGACCCTTGGGTGGACTTACTTGACTAGTTAAACGATCCTTGTCCCTAACGCCCGTATTGTACCACTCGCTTGATAATTTTTGGCTATTAGAATTAGTAATCTTGTACTGGTGAATGTTCACCTTCCTCATAACCAGAATTCACTGTTTTCTCTGACGAAATTTACAAGTGTGTGCTCCTCCATCAGCAGTCTGGTCAAAAATATTGAAAGTCATGGATACGATTGGGTTCTAATGGGCGACTTCAACTGTGATCTATGCAATAATTCAAGCCGTGCTGAATTGATTTTAGAGTCTTTACCTGCTGGTTTCCGTATTGTCCCAAAAGATTCTAGACACGCGTACACTCGTAACAATGGAACTCTGTACAACATTGACCATTTTGTATGCTCTGCTACAGTGTCTTCCTTGGATGCACATGTGGACGAGGATGAGTGTTATTACGATCCCTAAGCGTCTCCATTTATTTTTCGCAATCCTGGTTGCCCATAACTGGCAGTAAGCTTGATAAGAAATGGTGCTATAAAAATGAATGGACGAAAATTGACCTTCGATTAAACATTTCTGCCCTTGCTGCTCTCCTCTCAAATATTAAAATCTCGTTCAGCTTGCTTTGCAATAGTATTTATTTACCAAATGCTCGCTCCCTGTTAAACACATATTGCCTTCAAATCGTTGCCTGTTTGAAACAAGCAGAAGCTGCTGCCGTCCCTCGTGTCCGAGTTCGTTTAAAAACTCCCCAAATTAAAAGGCATTAAAAATGGAGCGAAGTTCTAGCTTCTTATCTGGATCGCCTGCGGTCGCCCAAATGTAGGCCATGTTTTTGATATTAAAAAGAAGACCAAAAAATAATTCATGCGGTATCTGAGTAATGTACAGTATAATGGCTCTGAATTCCCAAAAATGCTTCTTAATGGAGACAAGGGATCAATTCCTCTAAGCTGGAACCCTCTGCTTCTAGTGATGTTATTCCTGTGGCTTCTTGGATGAAGCACTATTCTAGTATTTTCACTGTCATTAACTATGCTGTGCATTCTTGTTTCTCGTATTTCCTTAGTGATTTATTTCCCTTGAAGCTGAAGCAGAAGCATAGAATCCCAATCTCCTGTGAACAAGTGCTTAAAAGTATAAAACAACTTAAATCACAATCTGTTGATCATGATGGCATTGCTGTCTCCCACTTTCGAACGGAGTCGCGAATTTTTTTGTTCCACCTGCAACTGCTTTACCAAATGTGCTTGGCATCCTCTCTGGTGCCTGACTCCCTTCTAAGCGGTGCTGTAACCTCGGCGCTAAAGCGTGGAAAGCATCCTTCAAGTTGTGATTCCTATAGACCTATAACTGTGGCCTGTAATTTTAGCAAAGCTTTTGAGTATGTTTTGTTACTTTCGGTAACAGTTTGGATTCAGGCGGTGTACTGGTTGCCAGCATTCCCATCGTGATTTAACTTCTGTCCTTTTAAAGGCTGAAGCCAGTGGCTCTGAGGTCCATTTTTGTGCACTGGACCTATCTAAGGCTTTTGACGGTGTTTCTCATGCTCAAGTTATGTTTCCCCTTGTCAGTTCTGGAGTCAACGTTTCTGTCGTTTGGGTTCTTCAGTTTTGGTATATTAATTCCCATGTTCGGTTAAAGTTTCACTCTGATTTTTATGGGAATATTCCAATCCGCTCGGGAGTGCATCAAGGTGGTGTTCTTTCACTGTATCTTTTCAGTTTTTGTATCCACAGTGTGCTGTCCGAAATTATGCCCTCTGTTTTTTGTGATTTGGTAAATGTCTCTGATATTGCATATGCAGATGATCCGGATGATATGCGGATGATTAAGCCGTTCTAGATCTAGCCTCTCGAATTTCGTATCATCTATCTCAAAACATTTCCAAAGTGTTGGCCTGTCATTGAATATTGATAAGTGTGAGTACATAGTCTTTAATGCATATTATATGCCCATTTGTCTTCTGTGTTCTAACTTATCCGTCCGTTGTGTTTCTGATTTGCGGTGGTTAGGCATTCATATTTGTTAGAATCTATTAACTTTTAGGACCAATATTGTACGGGATGTTAAAGAAAACTTAAAGTAGGTTATGGAAAATAGTGGCTAATCATGGTCATTATTCTCGAAAAGCGCTTGCATTGCTATATAGTAGCTTTTGCGACCATTCCATACTTTTCCTGTCTGGTATTTCGCCTATCCTGGTTAACAGGATCTTGCTGTATTGCGTATATTATATTTCCGATATTGTAAGTTTCTGCTTTCCGGTCTTATAGGAACAAGAAAATAATTCGATATTTCGGGGCTTCTGACATTATTACTCCTTTGGGGAAGTCAGGTTCAAAATTCAAAATCTCTCGTGTAGTTGTGTTATTTTCTTTCAACATCTTTCATTTACTCCACTTGTCTTGCGTTTTAGTGGGTTAAAAATAATATATTATTATTATTATTATAATTTCGACGGGACTCAAGCTTGTCATCATCAGGTAACCTGATGAACCATAAACATGAAGGAGGATTTAAATTCTCACAAAAATTCCTTAATTTAACTAAAATTGTTGATTTGTCATCCCATGACTTAAAACTAAATAATAACACGATAATGCTAGTGCGTGAAAAGGGAGGCAGTCATTTTACAAGAAGCTTTCTTTGAGCCGGTCATGATGGTTCTCGGTGGAATGCCCTTTTGTAGAATTTCCAAAAAGTTTTTTATGGGAAAAATAGTAAAATTATTTTTCCTGGGTATTCTAAGCAGAGTAGGGATTCTGTTCCCAATCGCATTAACACCAGCAGAAACCGTGGTTAACTTATTTCTTTCCTTAGAATTGAAGTTCCCTACTTGCTTCTGGGCTCGTCGTGCAATGATTTTTACCTGGCTTGTGGACGGTTGTCAGATCTGGCTCGTCTAAATTCCAGATGGGTCTTAACTTTTATTTATCTAGGACCCACTAAGGTTGTCAAAGGAAGTTCCTGCAGTTTGACAGTTGAAAGGAGTCACCCGTCCTAGGCTTGCGCCTTCTGGCGTTCTTACTGATATAATTTTATGGCAAAGCATAAGACAAAGGAACCAATCCTTGTTTACAATGCCTCCACTGTCTCCACTAACTTGACGTATCCAGTTGTCTAGTATTGTCTAGTGATGGTATAGTTGTCTGCAACATTACATGCTTTCAGCAGAATGTAGCCAAAATGCATGTCAGCTATCGTTTTCAAATAAGTTTTTAGTTATTTCTCTTGCTCTTCAGTATATATTTATCTTGTGTTACAACCGGTGGAAAGAAACTCCAGACTTTGTGGAGGAATATCCACCTTCTCAACATTTTTCAAATAGTCTTGCAGTGTTCGTCTAGGAACACCCATGTTACTTGGAGAAGATCTGACTGACTTCATGTCAACTAAGACACAAAAAATATTTGTTTTATAACTTCAGGATCCTCACTTCTTTCTTTTTTTCCTCTGTTTTACGTCTAACTATTTTCTAGTTAATGAATTTTACCTTAAAAAGTAGTTGTTCAGTTCACCTACCATTCCGATCTGGTTAAATAACATAAGAATTAATGAAGTCTCAGGTTATGGGCTTAATCAAGGGCTTAAGTAGGTTCTGAAGTAATCAAGGGCAGCCGTTTCAAAACACACACTACCATCTGGTGGAACTTGCACATTCCATCAGAAGCTGTAACGATAGTGTTCCAGTCTCCTCTACGATAATGTCATTATTTTCGGCATTTTTTTGAGGGCTTAGAGCACAATTTAGCAAGTGAGCTGTAAACAAGACAGGTGAATTACGAATTGAACTTCTGTTTAGAAACTACCCTAAGAAGTGCCGAAATATTTGTTGCGAAGATTTTTACAGGATAGCCTAATATCAAACATTCATTGAAATATTAGTCTGTCAATATTGTAACGCGATATAAGTCAATGTAGTCAATATATTAAGCGTCTGGACGTTGTAATGAGGCTTAGCTAGATTGTCATATAGACAATCTACTCTACTATTGATTAGATTTGTCCCTTCATTATCATGATAGCAAAAAAAAACAACCTTTAGTATAAACAAGAATAAGGCTAGGATATAGCAGATGAGTTTAGTTGAAAACATTAAACCCTTAGTAAAATAATTTTTAGATGGATTTTATGCTCAAATGACAATCATGTGCCAGAGAGGCTCCTTATATCTGTGTGCTTCGATGCTATAAGTTAACTTAGGAAATAATTGTTCTGCTTGTTACTCGATTTGAAAATTCTCATTGTTCATGATACATCTACAAAGAAACTTTTTTTCTTATGTCATCGATTTATATTTGTAGAACATAGAGGGAAAAGGTCACATGGTATCTGATACGTATTTGAGGGAAAGGGCTTCCAGCCCATGCTTTCTCCCCGCCGAAAATACTGAGATATTTACAAAATATTGACATAATTGAGATATTAAAATTATCTATTTTCTGTATAATTCATCTATTTTAGTGTTTCAAAACTTCAAGTTTTGAATGCTCCGTCAAAGTGTCACCCTTTGTAAGCAAGGAATAATCAGTCAATATTTTTGTGTTTGATACTCTCGACTGTTTTATAGAAAATTGTATATCTATTTGTTCTCTTTAAGCGAGCAATAGTTATGCATTTTTTTTCTCGAAAACGGATCCATATTTTTTTTTTTTAATTGGTACACTAACATTTTTTGGCCTGAAAAAAAAACGATTTAGATAGGTCACGATTTTTGGAAAATTTTGCCTTCTTGTCTCACGGGAATCCTACCAAACATATGGTATCTATGACGTCATGTAAAATTATACAAGTTTTCGAATGAATCGGAACAACTTAAACAAAAGACAAGCGACATTGAGAATCACAACGAATCGTGAATGGAAATGATGTAAAACAAAATATGTGTTTGGAAGACATGCCACAACGACTATCACACCGAATCACAAACAAAATGATGCACAGCAAAATTTGCGATTAGAAGACAATTGAAAGCGAAAATCACAGTGAATCGCAAGCGAAAATGATGAAAAACGAAATCTGCAGCTAAAAGACATGCGACAGCGAACATTAATCATTGAAAACCATTGAATAGTTGAATAATTGATAATTTGATAATTGAATATCATCAATAATTGTAGTCGCTAGAGGTCAGTTCTGTGATTGCTTGCCTGTTCATATCCGAAGCAACCGTAGTGAATCAACCGTTTTGTTGACAAATTAAGCCGTCTCTCGGAGTATTCCAACAACTTTTCGTTAAGAATGTATGCCTGTCAATCCTGAACAGGAAGCATTCGTAAAGTATATCCTGGAATGGAGAAACGGAAATCTTCCAAAGATGACTTCAGTGAAATCAAATTACCTAATAATAAAATTTCAAGTGGTTTTAATCGAAGAAGTATTTAGAAATTGCCTTGCAGATCAAAATTAGAATGGAATGAAGGCACCGCTTAACGAAGGAATAAGTAAAATTACTGCTGAGAATACCGAGTATCATCCAGGAGAACAAAAGTCCTATTAAAATTGATATTATGTGTAGGATAAACAGGAAGGAGAAACTGAATTCATGCCAAAATTTCTTAATTCAACTGAAATTGCTGATTTGCCACCCCATAATTTAAAACTAAATAACAATCATGACAATTATGCTAATGCGTGATTTAGATATTTCAGAGGTTTTATGCAACGGAACACGCGTGGTTGCCATTGCGTTATGTAAAAACACAGTTATGCAATGACGTAAATTAATTACTGGGGATAAAGCTAGAAAATCCAATCACACTAAATTTGGGATTAGTAGACAAGCAACAGTGAGAATAACAAATTTGTAAGCCTGTTGCGTGCTAATTAACCTGGACCGAGCGTTTTTTTTGTCCCTGATACTATGTATATTTAGTCATCACATTGTCTATATTGCCATCTAAAATTTGTATTTTCTATACGAAAGATGAAGAAATCAGTTTAAGCAATTTTGAACTTAAAATACAATTTGAAGGTGCTAGGTTACACTGAAAATGAAGGTGTGTCTTAGCTTCGAGTTGACTAAAATCTAAAATTGAGGTTGGTTTGGTTTTCAGACTCTTCCAGTGGGCTCAGAAAAGTTGACACCATTTTATGATAGATTTTATGAAAACTATGAAAACCAGAGATGTACAGGCTCCATTCCAAGAGCTCCGGTAATTATAAAGGTCAAATAACAATGTCTGTGGGGATAGCACAACACTTCAAAGCTTTCGAGACGAATGGTGAACACAATAAAACATACTATGTGCATTCTAGTTATCAAAATGGCCCATCAGCTCTATAGTTAGTATAAGGACGAGAAATGTTGAAATGTGGTAGGAGGGTTGTAAGCCCCGCTTTTCCTTTTTAGATGCCGCCTCCCATCAACACTGACAAAGAATTTTAAAAGCAATTTTGTTCAAAACAGGAAAAGGGTTTAGCAAGCATGACTCCGGGGATGCAACGCTCTGCAAAGCCCCTAGGACAGGGATTATAAATTATGCAATTTATCCTTTCTTAATTACATGATTTATCGTTAGGAAAAGGGGGAATGTTTGATTCTGAGATTGTTCAAAAAGTCCATGTGCATTAAGGTGGAACTTCGAAGAATGTGAGGGGTATGCTTAAAGAGACTATTTGCACCCAGTTTTTCAAAAAGGTGTATCTGCAATATCTCGAGAGCGACTGAGAGTATTAAGCTTAAACTCTCAGAGTATGTTGAATGGTGTGTTGAAAAATTGCCAGAGCGCAACCAGTCCCCCTCCCATGCCTTTATTACCTGTAATTTCCTCAAAGACATTTGATCAAAATTTCGGAGTAGCCATCTTGTTTGAAATGATGTAAAAATCAAATAACCATCCTGATATATTGTTTATGGCACTGTTCTGCCAGTTTTTTAGTTGTTGTCTTTTTTTATGATTTTTTTTTTGGTTTTATAACCCCGAAATGAAAATTCAGTCTTATGGGGCTTGCGGTAGGAATCTTTTGAAAAAAATATCTTACCTCATCTAACTATGCTTCCACAGGGATGACAACTCTCAATTTGAATTTAGATTCAAACTTCAATTCAACTCATCTTGAATTTAGAGCCGAAACATTCTCAAGGTAGAAACAAATTTCACTGTCTTAGGTAGGTTCCTTGTTGTTTTAACTGTAGTTGTTTTTATCCATGATCATTCTTTGGAAAAAAAATACACAATTCCAAATATTTTTAAATGAGAGCTTGAAACCTCTACAATAGGCCTCTTTCCTTGTTATGTAGCCATGATGAGGGTAGATACCTCAAAGGGTACATTTTAATGCAAAAACATCCTAATTCTCATTGATTCTTCTGATAAACGCAGAATTAGTTCTAAGGAAAGGGCCGGTGGGGGGAGGTAGAAATCGGTATTTGATCCTTCTTGATTTCTCGGAACATTGCGGGTCTATGTCGTTATTATTTAAGTGAAGAGTAGCATTAAACTCCAAAATGAACAGAATGTATTTCCTATAGGAGGGGAGCTCCCCAACCCTCAACCTCCCTCTCGTGTTCGTAGAAACTTTGAGGATGTTCATTCGATCGGAAATCGAAAGTTCTAGTCCTTTTTTTGTAAATCGAAAGTTCTAGTCCTTTTTTTGTAAGTCGAAAGTTATTGGAGACCAACCAGCCCCTGTCCTAATACTATTTTTGGTATCTGGTTCTCTCTAGGATATCTGATCGACATTTTGAGGTACCTATTTTGTACTTTCTTTGCGGCTGCTGAATTTTATGTGCGGGCGAATATTCTGTGGGGGAAATTTATCCGGGGGAAATTTTCTCACGGGGGGAGGAAATTTCCGAGGGTAGACTCTCCGAGGGGGAATTCTCGGAGGGAGAATGTTCGATGTTTTTCCGTGAAATTTTCTGAGCGGGAAACGCTGGCTCCTTAAGGATTCTAAGAATCGAAATTTATGTCTATTTAGACATGTTAGGAGCAGCCAACATTTCGCCGTTTCGTTAATGGCTCTCTTATATATTAAAGTTAGTGGATTTTATCTTTTGTGCTTTTATGACTTACAAAAACCTCTGTTATAGCTTGAAGAAAGAACAAATGACACAGATGGAGGCATTGTATGGTGTAATCTCTTCTGATGAAAGAATGGCAAATGCAAAAATATAAAGAAAACAGAATCACGGAAAAACAAATATGGCACTTTTTGCTTCTCTCTCTTTTTAATCAGAAGATATGACGAAAAACCGAAATGCAAACATCCATTTGTTTGCTTGTGTCAAGATTATCTGGATTCTAAGATTGATAACTTATTTTTGTATGACAAAAAAAACATCAATACATGAGTTAGCAAGGTTCTAGAATTCTATTTTTTAACATGGCTTTGGGTAAGTTTCTATTCTATTTCTTTTTTCTAGCTATAGATGTAAGGTATTTATAAATATATATATATATATATATATATATATATATATATATATATATATATATATATATATATATATATATATATATATATATATATATATATATATATATGGCCAAGAAACGGAGATCAGCACCGCCGGTACGGACTGTAAAGTTCAATGCCGTATCCTTTACTTTACTTTACTTTACTTATATATATATATATATATATATATATATATATATATATACATATATATATATATATATATATATATATATATATATATATACTGGCACGTACCCAGGGGCGCCTTCGGGCCCGCCCCCTCGAAATTTTGTGAAATATTTAAAATCCCCATTGTTTCTTGGGATTTCTGGCAAAAGTAGGACATTTATTAAGAATCTAGATACATGTGTGAAGCCTTTTTTGGGGGATTTTAGAGCATGCAATTATCCAGTCAAGTCACTGCCTGATTATTAACACATTTTCTGTCTAACTTTTTACCCTCTTTGAAGTAATTAGCAATTGTACAGTTAATTTTTATTTTGTAAAGAGAGTTTGCTTTCCACAGCAAAATAGAATTATCCTTGATATTAGGGCGTTCATCCCCCCCTTTCAGAATAAAGTACAGCTTTTAATGGATCAATTTTGGAAACTATCATTTTTCATTAAAACCACGTTTTTGGAATAGAAGAACCCCTACAGCACCCATATTGCACTGTTAATCCTAAAATTTCCCTTTCAGTGGGATATAATAGAGTAATTACTGGTTCTAAATCGCTATGAACATAACCTGAGCCTAAAACATACTTTTGAGGCTTCAGTCATCTTTCCCCCTTCCGCTACAATAATACAGATTGAAGTTAATCTGTATTTTCCGATATACGTGCTTTTTGCATTACTAAATAAAAAAGTACTACTTTATATCTGCTGTTTCGAAGGTTTTGCCCCCCCCCCCCGAAAAAAATTTCTGCGTACGTGTCTGTATATATATATATATATATATATATATATATATATATATATATATATATATATATATATATATATATATAATATATATATATATATATATATATATATATATATATATATATATATATATATATATATATATATATATATATATGGTGCTTCGCGCCACCCCAACACCTAGTTGGTGGGGCGCTTCGCGCCCCCCCCAAGCCCCCCCACGCGCGTAAGTCGTTACGTGCCATATTAGTTACGCGCCATTGTAGTTGTGTCCCTGTGTCCCACCTGTGAATAGATATATATATATATATATATATATATATATATATATATATATATATATATATATATATATATATATATATATATATATATATATATATATATATATATATATATATGTTTTTAACTACGTAAAACATGCGAATATACAACATTCTTCGCTGTCCCATTGTCTGTGCATATAAATAGATTGTCAGGTTTACTGACTCTTGAACATGCAACATATAATTGTCCATGGGAAAAACAATCCGTATTCAGATCTATACCTCATTATTCTAATGATGTGTCCCTGTGTCCCGGTCGTCATTTGTGTCCCGGTATGACAGTTTGTAATTTCTCTTTGAGTGTCCCGGTCGTCATTTATATTCCCTGTGTCCCGGTGTCCCGGTCGTCATTTGTTTCCCGGTCTGTAATTTCTATTCGAACAATCCCTGTGTCCCGGTCGTCATTTATATATCCCGCCTGTGCCCCCGGCGTCCCCATCGTAGTTGTGTCCCTATGTCCCGGTCGTCAATTATATTCCCTGTGTCCCGGTCGTGATTTGTGTCTGGGTGTCCCAGTCTGTAATTTCTCTTTGAGGTTCCCAGTCGTCATTTATATTCCCTGTGTCCCGGTCGTCATTTGTGCCCCGGTGTCCCGGTATGTAATTTCATCAGTTGACACATGACGTCAGTCGACAAACAATTTCATGACGCATACAGCTCAATCCTTATAATGACGTCAGTCGACAAACATGACGTCAGTCGACACACAAACATGACGTCACTCGAATCACACACACATACACACACAGACAACTTATTTTTATATATATACTAGCTGTTGGGGTGGCACTTCACGCCACCCCAACACCTAGTTGGTTGGGGCGCTTCGAGCCCCCCCCCCCAAGCCCCCCCCACGCGCGTAAGTCGTTACGTGCCATATTAGTTACGCGCCATTGTAGTTGTGTCCCTGTGTCCCACCTGTGAATATAAATATATATATATATATATATATATATATATATATATATATATATATATATATATATTATATATATATATATATATATATATATATATATGTTTTTAACTACGTAAAACTGGCGAATATACAACATTCTTCGCTGCCCCATTGTCTGTGCATATAAATAGATTGTCAGGTTTACCGACTCTTGAACATACAACATATAATTGTCCATGGGAAAACAATCCGTATTCAAATCTATACCTCATGATTCTAGTGATTGCCCTTAAAATTTGTTGATGGTGATTGCTAATCGACCATTCCCTGTGTCACCGTCGTCATTTATATATCCCCCTGTGCCCCCCCCCCCCCCGGCGTCCCCGTTGCAGTTGTGTCCCTGTATCCCGGTCGTCATTTATATTCCCTGTGTCCCGGTCGTCATTTGTGTCCCGGTGTCCCAGTCTGTAATTTCTCTTTGAATGTCCCGGTCGTCATTTATATTCCTTGTGTCCCGGTGTCCCGGTCGTCATTTGTGTCCCGGTGTCCCGGTCTGTATATACATTCGTTTTTGAGTTGGTCTTTTTTTTAGTTTTTAGTTTTTTACCTTTTTTTAGTTTTTTTAGTTATACCTCATGATTCTAATGATTGCCCTTGAGCTTTGTTGATGGTGATTGCTAATCGAACATTCCCTGTGTCCCCGTCGTCATTTATGTATCCCCTTGTGCCCCCCGGCGTCCCCGTTGTAGTTGTGTCCCTGTGTCCCTCGTTTTTGAATTGGTATATGATGAAATAAATTTTTGTGCTTTTCCCCTTTTTTTCTTTTTAGTTTTTTTTTCGGTTTATACTTTTTTTTAGTTTTTTAGATTTTTTAGTTTTGTTATTAGTTTTTAGTTTTTTTTCTTTTTATTTTTTGTAGTTTTTACCTTTTTTTAGTTTTTTTAGTTATACCTCATGATTCTAATGATTGCCCTTGAGCTTTGTTGATGGTGATTGCTAATCGAACATTCCCTGTGTCCCCGTCGTCATTTATGTATCCCCTTGTGCCCCCCGGCGTCCCCGTTGTAGTTGTGTCCCTGTGTCCCTCGTTTTTGAATTGGTATATGATGAAATAAATTTTTGTGCTTTTCCCCTTTTTTTCTTTTTAGTTTTTTTTTCGGTTTATACTTTTTTTTAGTTTTTTAGATTTTTTAGTTTTGTTATTAGTTTTTAGTTTTTTTTCTTTTTATTTTTTGTAGTTTTTACCTTTTTTTTTAAGTTTTTTTAGTTTTTCTTTTACTTATGTCCTGGTCGTCATTTATACTCCCTGTGTCCCGGTCGTCATTTGTGTCCCGGTGCTTTGTTGATGGTTATTGCTAATCGAACATTCATTGTGTCCTGGTCGCTCTCTTTGAGTGTCCCGGTCGTCATTTATATTAACTATGTCCCGGTCGTCATTTGTGTCCCGATGTCCCGGTCTGTAATTTCGTCAGTCGAAAACATGACGTCAGTCGACACACAAACATGACGTCGCTCGACACACACACACACACACACACACACACACACACACACACACACACACACACACACACACACACACACACACACACACACACACACACACACACACACACAGACAACTTATTTTTATATATATAGATATATATATATATATATATATATATATATATATATATATATATATATATATATATATATATATATATATATATATACGTATTGATTCTTAAACTGTTTACAAACAAGTTGAAGTTTACCATTAACTTTGTTGTGTCGGGGAAAGAACATCTCACTCATATACAGCATAATTTGTATTCGTTTTTAAGTTCTAATGTTATCCCATCCTTTTTTTGGAAAAACTAGTTTTTTTTCATTTCTGCTTTTTTTTGACACCCCACCCTGGATTATACTAAACATGAAGAAGGCTAATGCCCTCTCTACCCTTACTGCTTACGTCAGAGTTCAACTTTCGTATAACATTGATTCGAAAAAAATAGTTCATTTGGTGTTTTATTAGTAGTCACGCCATAATACCTTTTATGACACACATATCCCTCCATTCCCATGGCACCCATACCCCGTCATTCCTTGACAGCCAGCAGGTGTTAATTCTGTCATATGGAATGTTTTCTAAGGGATACAAGTGTTAATTACTTAAAAATCGTATTAGGGCCAAAAAAACCTTCAGGGTCTCGCTAAATGAGAATTTCGTTGGCTGATACATAATAGTGTTTGCATGTTACATAATAGAGTATTTTTTCTTATAAATCTGCAAGGGTCAGGAAAAAACTCTCAGGGCCCGCTAGTGGGGAATATCCCCCATATCCCTAGTGGAATATGACGCTAGGGGGAATCCCCTAGCATTCAATTCAACTCTGGGCCTAGCAACTATTTCCAATTGGGCCCCTAGAATCAATTTCCTCTCAGGGGGCTTAGCATTCAATTTCCCTGGAGGCCCCTAACTTAACTATCGGGGCCCTAGAATCCAATTTCACTGGGGGGCCCTAGCATCCAATTGCATCATTGCCCTAACATCCACTTTCATCGGGCCCCTAGCCTAACCACCGAGAAACCTTCATACCAATTCCAATGGGGAATCCAGAATCCCCAGAATCCAGTTTCACCGTCCCCCTAACCTAACCACCAGGGGTCCTTGCGAGCCATTCCAGCAGCGCCCCTGGCAACCAATTCCAACAAGGCCCTAACAACCAGTTCTATTGGAGGGCCCTAGCAACCAATTTCGCCGACAAGAAGTTTTTTAAGACGTTTCAAGGTTTCTTTGGTTATTAAATGTAATAGGGGAATGTTTATTCATGTTAAGAATCTCGCGTAACGTGCTAGACTTCAGGGGGGGCAAGCGGGGGATCCCCGCTTGTAACTGTGGAGGGCACACACGTGGGGTGTAAAGTAATGATAGTGCACACTTGGGTGTTACATAATACTTTAAGAGATATGTTTTCTTTCAATACGTTTTTCTTTTTCTTTTTTCTTATGGAGCCTTAATACTCTAATGATTTTTGTCCGCATTACGATTCGAAAGGGGCTTCCCCTCAACGGAACTTTACCTTCGGCAAGCCATTGCCCACCAGCAAACCATTCTATTATCAAAATTCTGGTTATACTTTCTAGTGGAAACGTTTCGAAAAATCTATGGTTCGCGTGTTTCCCAACCGTTGTCTCCGAGCCGTGTAACTATCGAGCAAAACCATTGATTTGTTACATTAAATGCAGCTGCTTGCTACATTCTATTAATGTTCTATCGTGACCTAGACAGGTTAAGTTACATAGCAGATGTTACATAGCATTAGGCTTAGATTTTTCATTATGTAAATCATCACGTATTATAGCTTTGTCCTGAAACGAGAAATCTGAAGAACGAAGGCTTTTTATTGTACATACAAATTTTATTAATGAAAAAATGTTATAAAATCATGAAATCACAGAAAAAGCAGTTAGAACATAACAAAATAAAAAAATGAAATAATCTTATAAACAAATGTAGAATAAAATCTTATAATATATAAGCAACAAGAACCATAAATTTTAAAAAAAAAGTGAGAACCCTAGTATGCGATTCCAGCGGGGGGCCCTAGAATGCAATTCCCCCGGGCCGTTAGCAAACAATTCCAGTGGGGTTCCTAGCAGCTAATTTTACGAGGGGATGGCATATTTCAGAGCCAGCACATATCTAGAAAGATCTGATTCTCTTTTTGAGGCAACTGGAGTGACTTCTAAAGGTGATAGAAAGGCATACTTATGTTTACCCAGAATTAAATCTACTGACGCTGTGAAAACACTTGATAGATTTTCGACCATTGATGACGGTGTAGAGGCGTTAAAGGACCAAGATATATACTTTAATGACCAAAAGATAGCAAAGTGATTAAACATGCTATGGGAGGAAGATAAGTCAATTGATAATCAAACACGACCTTTACTATATTCGCTTGCAAACCACTTGATACTGCAACATGATCCAAGCTGGATGTTTACAAGGACCTATTACATACGTAAAATCATTCGTTTAATCAAAACAGTCAAGAAATCGCCCAATATACCCTTTAACTAGTGTTGTGCGTGGTGACGCTTAAAACTTTAGCTACGTTCATCTGACCCACCAAGAATTAGAAACAGAAGTTTTAACGCTTAAGGCACACCCCCTCCCCAACTTACACAAAAAACCACCAACCATTCTCCATAATAGCAGAAGCACTATCATGTACAACTTTACATAGTTTTTCAGACCTCAACTGAATCATCTAGTTTTATGAATCTTTAAAATAAATTTCTATGATAGCCGTTTATTTTATAGGACTACCTGTATCTCTAAAAACGAAAATGTCACTGTAGGAAATTACTGCCCCTGAAACTGAAAGCTTCATAATCGATATGCTTGTGGTTTTTCGACATTTCTAAATCAATGACTATATCAGATGTTTTATATAATAGCTTTTTGTCCTTCGTTTGACTTGAATTGTTGTTTTGCACCACAAAATGACTGAAAATGCAACTTTACTGTATGACAGTCATTTTGGCGAAAATAAATGTCTATTTTAACCCTTATTTTGTAAAACTACCTGCACCTTCAGAAACGAATGGCCACCGTACGGCATTACTGCTTCTAAAACTTGGGCTCGATAGGCTTATAGTTTTTTGATAATTCTAAATCAATTAACTATCTTAAAATTTTCACACAACAGCTTTTCAGCCTTCTTTGGCTACAATTGTTGTTTTGCACCAAAAACGGACTGAAGACGCCGTTTTGCTTTGGGACAGTCCTTTTGGCTAAAATTAATTTCTATAATAACTGTTTATTTTGTAGAACTACCTGCACCCTTAGAAATGTATGCGCAACCGAACGGCATTGCTGCCTCTGAAACAACAGTCTTAATATGCGTATAGATTTTTGGTAATTCTAAGTCCATTGACTATCTTAAATAAAGTGATGCCCAAATCCACTTCTAACCCCGGTTACAACGGATCCATGCTCGTCCCGATCTCAAATATAAATCCGGCTCTGGTTCCGTCAGTTTCAGATCCCCCACTTCATCCCTGAGACCCCAACCTTTGAATGTTCATTTGCTCTCTCAAAAATGTCCTTCCCCTTAAGTAGTACAGGATATTGCCCCTTTAAACAATTAGAATATTCTTTACGAAACTCTGCTCCTTCCCCACCCCCATTAACTTCCAAATTGTCCAAATGTATCTTAATAGCATAATCTTTTGAGGGTTTATGTCCTGCGACAAGGACTGAATACTTGTAGCACTCTAAGCCCGTATCGAAACGATAGCTTTGTACCCCTCTACGGCCCTTTTAATCTGCATTATATTTTCTAAAATTAGCCTTCCCCCTCACGCCTCTTAAAACAAATTTTTTGTTTAACTTCGTTACATTAGATCTAAATTTTCCATAAATAGCGCAATTGACTCGCTCCCTTTTTCATTATGATTTTCTACCCTGTTAAAATTACTACCCACTCAATCCGATTTAGTACCCTCTAAATTATGCAACCTTGGGTGAAGCGTCCGCATCCCTGTTTGTAGGTAATGCGAGTAAACACCCGTCTTCCATTAAAAAAACATCACCGTCATCACCCGCTTTTCATTAAAAAAAGAATTTTTTAGGGATGGATGCTTTTATGTTGTCCCTACCTCCTGCCTCCTGACTGTGTTTTTCGAGAAGTGCCCGAATCTTCCTGACGAAGGCATTTTTTATATCCACTGGATCCGTATAGATACTACCACTTATAAGAGTGTTGAAGGGATCTCCAAACTCAGCTCTAAATACATAAATATTGCTCAAAGCGGAAACAGCTAAATTAAATCAGGTAAAACAGGGGGTGAACCGCTTCCACTTTGTCCTGCTCCCCTCTCATCACTGTGCAGGGCGAGTACTTTCTCGATTTCACTTGCTTGTAATTGATCAACCCATTTATAGTCTCTGTCGAGGCCGAGATCCCTCACTAAAGGGTCTATATCACAGGTGGAGCTACATTAACCAGATTCACCCCCGCACTATAATCCTCCTCATGTTTGCTCTTTTCAAGGAGCGTATTTGCAATGTCACAAAATTGCGGTTGTAATGTGGAATGTGAACCTAGAAAATAATAAGCGCTGATTAGCTCATTAAAACCCTTTTGATTTCATCCTGTGAAAGAGTTTATATTAGGCTGAAAAACAATTGTTAAGAGTGACCCTTCGGTTGCATTGAGATCACACTACCAGTTAAGAATTTAATCACCATACATGGGCCTTCAAAGAGACTTTTCGGATGTATCGAGACCACGCTACCAATTATGAATTTCATGACTAGAAACTATTCCGTACATGGACCCCTTGAGTCCATAGCTGACTGCACTACGAACTATAAATTTAATGACCAGAAATCACTAGATAAGTTGTCCCCCTTTACTTTTCAGGTATTATAATGTTCTAAAGAGTCTTATAAAACTTACTGAGGGGTGCTGGTGTCCATTGCTGCTGGTCCAAAGAAATCCACCAGCAAATTGTCAATCCATGCTAGGACATCCTATTCAAGAGTCTTCTGCACGGTGTTGCTCGCTCCTATGCCATGAAAGTCAGTCAGTTGATTGTTAATCAATAGATCGAAATCATCGTTCTCGGGAGCCTGGAAAAAGAATAAAAATACTTTCTCCCTTGATGCATTTATGATTTTAAGCTGTGAAAAGGAATATTAATCTAAGGCTCATTAAATCCTTAAGAACTAACGGGACATGGGCCTGTTATTGTACTGAAAAGGAATGTTATTGTACTGAAAAGTAACCTGAAAGGAATGTCTTATTTTAGCTATTTTCCTCACCCTCATTATTAAGTTGAAAAAAGAAACTCACTGGGCAATGCTACTCAAATCTCCTTCTTAGAACGCTTTTCAACAGTAGAATGTATGATCTTAAAAACACCTAATTTTCAATACATTGCTAATAACTAAAAGCATGGCGAAAAGTCCATTTCCCGTTGGGCCGAGAGGGGAGGTTCTCAGAATTATCTAAAAGGAGCATGTTACTTTTAAAGATCAATATTCTTAATAGGTTCCAACAAATTTTTGTTTTTAGTGAAAAGTTCTTCAAAGAAAGAATTATTTTTAGGATGGGGACAATACCATTAACCCTCCACCCCCCCCCCCCACTACTCACTTTGAGGTGGCGAACAAGATTTCTAACATTGTAGTTATTTCCCAATGCTTTTTTACCGCTAATAAATAAGTTTTACGAGAAATGTCAAAGAATTCACATTTACATTAAGATCAACAACTCCATCTTGGCCGGGAGTAGAAGGCGAAAGCAACTTAACATCCATGGGAGAGCATAGAAGCATTTACAGCTTCGCTGGCATGGGGCATACGGGTGAAAGGAGGCGCTTTATGTCCTTGCATGAGGTGCCTAGAAGGTCTGACAAAGACACTGACTAAAGTACTTGAGTGGGCCATGGAGGGACCACAAAATTTGCCATGTATAGGGACAGTCTCCAGACTTTGCAGAGTGGTTGTTGTCACATCGTATGCCTTTGACCCTTTTAGGGGAGGGGGAAATTAGTCCAAATTTTCTTCAAAAAGAAATAAAATTTTGTTTTCCAAGAAGTTTAGTGACTACATCTTGTTTAGTGAAAAACATAACTCGCCCCCTATTACATCCCACCCATCCTATATCGACACTAGAAAACCTTGGTTTTCACTGTATGCGATGATTAAAAAAACTTTTTGTAAGAAGAGCTAGTTTGTTCAGATTTGCGTACATCCTCATATGCAAATCTTATGCAAATCTCATATGCCTCATATACATGGCAAAAAAAATAATTGCTCTATTTGGTTTAATTGATGTGCCTTCTCGGATTCGGTCTTCCAGTGATGATTAATGTAAAAAGACTATCAACTTTATTCACGTTTATGACACTCTGCAGCCTTTTTTTCCAGTTTGATACTGGTTAATTAGTCCATGTTGTCTTTTGTTAGTTTGAATTTTTTCTTCGCCGTTTATTGTTTTTGTTTTTGTTTATTTATAATACTCCGTACTTAGTGTTTTTTATACTTTACGGGTAATAAAGTTCATTCATTCATTCATTCATATCAATTTCATACCAGCATAATTTTTGAAAGGCTTCCTTTTATTGACTTCAAACCACTTTTTTCTTTATAGCGCTCCTAAACCTTAATAATTTAGATCTGCGTACACCTCCATAGCATTTTTTACCAGCATACTTTTCAAAAGCTTTCTTTTGGTAATTTCAGAGCACTTTTCTTCCGTATTACACTCTGAAACTTAAATTATTCAAATTTGCGCACATCTTTATATCCATTTTTCGCCACCATACTATTCAAAAGGTTTCCTTTTATTGATTTCAAACCCTAATTTTCTATAATGCGCTCCTAAACGTAGATAATTTCAATTTGCGTTTACCCCAATATTAATTTTCCACCACCATCCTATTCAAAAGCCCCCCCCCCTTTAAATTTAAAATCACTTTCTTCCACACTGCGTTCCTTAAATGAGATATAATCGTGTTTTTTTCATATAAAAAAGAGATTATAACTAACACCAGCCCCTACATCTATTGTAAATATAACAGGCTTTCTGACATAACTATTTTACTAATCAAAAGCCTCAAAGCCGAATTGTATAAGCTCTCATTTTACCTCTCAAAGGAAGTATTTAGCTTCAATGCAAAAAGTCCCCTTTTCACTCAATCATTAACAGTAGGTTAGGCTAGCCAGACACAGGAAACTAATCCTACATCTTACAGCATGTTGTAATTGCGGTTTAATCCCAATATACCTGCTTATGAAAATGTTTAAGCTAGGTTGTATCGTGCTATTCATTTGTCATTAATAGTCAGCGTAAAGAGGGGGGCAGATGATGATTATGGTTTAACACACGAAACTGTTTATGAAATTTTAATCTTCTGCTAGAATAGTGAAAGACACATTGAACATGTAAAAGAAGAAAGCGTATATTTTTAACCTGAAAAACGAGATAAATTTATTACTGTGAGAACCATGCAATAGCAGAAAATATTGGTTTTTAGATGTTTATCTAATATAGAGAATTATGTTAGGTCAAATTTAGATATGCACACCGTTTTTTGAGGGGGAATATATAGAATGAGAAGCTTACCTGTTGGTATCTTTGAAACGTATCGGCTTTTTAAAAGCTGAAATGCGACACTTTAAGAATCTTAAGCATGGAGGATATGCATGAATATATTTTGTCGATGTAAGGACCATGGCCCTTACTTCATGCCCCCCTGAAGTTTTTTAATCGAAAATCATGATTTGGTGGAGGGCTTAAGGTTTTTCCTGGCCCTCGTAAGTTTTTTTTAGCATGAGGATCAAAGAAAACAGGATTTGGTGGGGTCCTTTTTCCTCTACACCCTTAGGTTTTCAATCTGAAGGATCAAATAAAACAGGATTTGGTGGGGGGCCTGAAGGTTTTCTCCCCACACATTTAGGCTTTTAATCAGAAGGGTCAAAGAAAACAGGATTTGGTGGGGGCCCCTGAAGGTTTTTTAAAGAACAAGTTTAGAAATCCTGAAGTAAAGAAGTCCTGAAGGTTTTTAGCCATGGCAATCTTAAAAATCCCGAAGTAAAGAATCCCTGAAGGTAATTAAAGAAAAATCTTAGAAATCCCGAATTAAAGAAGTTTTGAAGGTTTTTAAAGAACAATCTTAGAGATCCGGAAGTAAAGAAGTTTTGGAAGTTTTTAATCACAATCTTAGAAACCCTAGGAGTAAACAATCCCAGACCCTCACAGGTTTAAAAAAAAACTATTAGGTAAAACCCAAAGCAATCATGATTTGGAGGGGGCCTTAAATTTTTTCCCACACCGTTATGTATTTTAAGAAACAGACGCCTGTGCCTCTTAGAAAACGTTACCTTTGACGTAACATGCACCTGCACCTGGAAGAAGTTTAATAGTACCTACGTCTTGAGGGGTCGCCGTTCAACTGAAATCATAAAGGGAAGAAAGGAGTAGTGACTATGGGTCTGCTCAAAAGTGGAACCCTATCACTAATCGTGTCTTCCAAACAAGAAAAAATTGGATTTTTGTAGATATATGCTTAAAACTAATCTGAATTTCATTGTATCATGTTCATGAAGTCAAATTTTCTTTGAAGGGGTGTTTCCTCTGTAACTCTAAACTTAATATATTTTAAAAATATGGAAATTATCATTAACAACTACAGCCCATTTGATACATGGGTTATTATCAAAATCTCCTTTTTTTAAAGTTTTGGTTAATATTAGCACGATTTGCTCTTTACTTATAATTCAATGCCTTGAGCTACTAGATTAACAAGAAAGTTTTCAGGGTGAAGTAACAAGCATGAATGAAACCTAATAAATAAACTTTTGAAAATTGATTTGCACCTACTTCAAAATGCTTTTCAGTTCTTGATCATGCAGAATCCTGTTTGATATAAAAACATGACGAAAGCAAAAAACTACAGAACTTGGAGGTTCTTTAGTCTCGGAGCACGTCATAGACAAGTAGCAGATAATTCGATTTTTTTTTTACTTATCCATTTCGACCATATTCGCTGCACAACCATATCTTGTTGCACCCAGTTAAGCCAATGTTGTTGCTATTAGATAGGTGCTTTAACCATAGTTGTATCAGGCATTGCAGGAATTTATTTTGGAGGGTTCACATCAATAAGTTGATGGAGGATAAAAAGAAACATGCTAATCTTATAAAAATAAAGGAAATAAGGGTAAATCATAGTAATTTTTTAGAGAGGAACCAAAAGCCTCTTGTGCACTCGCTTGACCAGACCCTGAATGCAAGATATTTTTGAGGTGGGGGGTCATTATTGAAGAATTTCGATTAAAAACGAACAATCGACGAGTTGTGTGGAAAATAGAAGATATAACAGGATAATACGTAAAAATAAAAAATGTCTGGGGGGTTGGGGGGGATCCAAAGGCCTCCCCTATCTTGTTTGCCTGGTAAGAACCGTTCCTTTGTCAGTTAGTTGAATTTTTTATGTAATATTATTCAGCTTTAAAAAGTAAAACTGGGAGCAGTTTCCGTATTTTCACTAATCTATTATGCAGTAAAAAGGTTTTGAGAATCAATTTTATCCTATAAATCTTGAAAAAAAAACCTTCAGGTTTCAGCGAAGGTTCTAATAGGATTCAGGCCTGAAATTCTAGCCTCCTACTACCCTTTTTAATGGCCCTGTATGTTCATTTATATTCATACTATCCAACAAGCCAGATTTTCAGCTCTTTGTCTAGCCTCTCTTCAGTCACTGGGGCCTTCAATCTTCAGAGACTGTACTCGATTCACTTGGGTTGGTGCATAGGCCTTTAACCCTTGAAGGCTGC
The DNA here is from genome assembly GCF_032884065.1 of Artemia franciscana. Taxonomy (NCBI): domain Eukaryota; kingdom Metazoa; phylum Arthropoda; class Branchiopoda; order Anostraca; family Artemiidae; genus Artemia; species Artemia franciscana. The sequence goes on from NC_088863.1 coordinate 31,674,607, forward strand.
CTTCCATTCACTCAGGCTGAGGTTCCTTAGCAGACTACCCTCACTTCATTCAGGCTCGTATTCAGTCCTTTGTTCATCGAAGGTGGCCCTCCCTTCACTATGGCTTGTGCTTTGGCTTTCGACCCTTGCAGGTGAAAGAATGGCCCCTCTTATGGCGGGATCCCTTTTTTATAATAGCTTGTGCTGAGATCCACATCATTTTGGCCAAGTGTCATAAGTGGATTGAATTATTAGAGAAAAACATATTATTTCTGCAACTGTATATTCGCTTATTTTTCACCCATCAGGTTTGGTTTTGTTGGAATCATAACTCTTTTTTCTTTTTTTAACTTATAGAAAATGGCTGTGGGTGCTTTGCGGCTCGCTACATTATGGCAGTCATGTCCTTTTTCGGCTTTACTCTTGTCTATATGCTAAGGACAAACGTAAACTTAGCTATAGTGGCCATGGTTAACTATACAGCACTTGCCAACTCATCTAAACCACCGGAAGATTCCACTCAGTGCATTGTAGAAGGGGGCAATTCAAGTGGCCTTTTGGATCCAAATGACGATGGACCCTTTGTTTGGAATGAATCTGTCCAATCTTTAGTTTCAAGTGCCTTTTTTTGGGGATATTTGATAACGAACCTACCAGGTGGAAGACTTGCTGAGCTTTTCGGAGCTAAATGGCTTTTCATGGGGTCTCAAGTTTTGTGCGGCATCATAAATCTGTTAATGCCTGTAGCAGCGTATGGGGCAAATGGAGGACCTGGACTCATCATTGCGACAAGAGCTCTGCTGGGAGCTGCTCAGGTTAGAACATCAGTTTTTTAACCTGAAAATTTACTTTTTTCTGTTTATTTATTTATTATTTTTTGTTCGTATTATTTTAGGTTTTCATATGTTTGATAAGTGCTCAGGGATAAAAAAAATTCCCGACAAATAGAGCTATTGGATATAAGTTTAAAAACGTGAAGGGTGCCGAATTTCTAAGCCCTTTGTAAGCCGAAGTAGGCAGCGTGACATCTGGTGGAGTCCAATGGTGACTGAGCCGAAATCCCTAGGCACACGAACTGTATAAGCATAAAAATCTAGTAGTTGTACTGATTTTAGGTTAAAAAATCATTATTAGAAGCAAAGGGTTTGATAGTAGAGACGGGTCATCCTGTCTGCCTTTAACGTATGCTATTATTGTAATAAGAAACTGGCCTTGAGTGACACTGTGTTTGGCGTCGTGTGATACACAAGATAGTTTCAAACTAATAAGAACACACAATGATATCAAGCTCACTTTATATTCCTCAGTACTTCATTCGTTCAGAAAAGACGACTGGTAGTTCTATGAAACCATATCAGGAGAGGCCTTCAAATTAATAAGAACGCATAATGATGTCAAGCAGTTTTATGTTCCTCAGTACTTCATTCGTTCAAAAAAGACGACAGGTAGTTCTATGAAATTATGTAAGGAGAGGCCTGGTAGTGTTGGCTTGTTATTTAATTGAATATGCTAAACAAGTTTATATTAAAATACAGTCGGATGACCCTAATTTTACACCTGTCGAGCTTTTGACCAACAGCAGGCAATTTGTTCGAGTAGTGAAAAGTTTATCAATTTCTCCTCTCCAACAGAGATTCAAACACTTTTCTACAAGAGACCGTAAAACTCTAAAGACTGTGAAACTTCTGCTAAAAAATGAAAAATCTAGGGGATTTAAGCAGCAAATATGAAACGTCCAATTGGAATCAGAGTATCCCCAAAAGTTTTTAAGAAGTTCGTAAAGCAAAAAATGAAAGGGGTCAGTCACTGATTGGCTTTTCAAAATGTCCCAACCGTGGCAGAACTATGTCAAACATTGTGGGGACTACGCTCCACGTGGCGGGACATTGCAGCAAATGTTTCCAAGATGTACGCCAGGTGCTGGAAAGTAGGCATCTACCCGGTTTCAGTTGGTGCATAATGTCAATTCTCCAGTTTGAATATGGTAAGAATCAGTTGAAGAAACCGTCCCGAATTCTGATACAGTTACAGCTCTAATGACTCAAACAACTTGCCTCCAAGACTCTAACTTTGTTTAGGATTAGGCAACTCAGCCAGTCTTAGTGATCAGTATAATAGAATGGAAGGGTTTAATTTACCAAGAGTCTGAATATGAGGAAGAAGACCTGTTCGTAATTCAAAACAAGCTTTGAAAATAGTGGATGTTTGCAGCTTTGAGGGTGTCTTTTGTCTGCTTTTCAACTTGGGCTTTATTTACCGATTGTTCATAGTTATTATTTACACTATACAAAATTAAAATTGTGATGCGTGTCCTCGACGAAAAAAAAGCATATGAAAGTAGGTGTACAAAAAAAGATGTAAAAAAGATGAAGGAGTATGATATGATACAGATTTATTACCTACCAAAACTGTACAAAATGCAATGAGCGGCAGAGTATAAGAAAATAATAAATACAGACAAATTTAAAGAATACAATTTAACACAAAAATTTACAACAAAACGGGATAACTCAACATCAGCATTCAAATTACATATTTATCTCAAGTCTGTTCTAAAAGAGTTCCCCAAGGATGACCAAGAATCAGGAATTTTTATGGAAATTACCTGTTCTGATAGGAACTACCAAAGCGGGGTCTATCAGTATGAATCTATTGACCAAATTCCGGTTTTTAGACCATGGTGGAAGCCGAAGCAAATACTTCGCATATTTAAAATAAACTACGCGCAGCTTTTCTTCCATGTCCATGTAAAACATTTCCAAAACGGAGAAATGTAGAGAAACTTCGGTAAAACAAATGCATTGCACAATGGGGCTAGAATATGGCGACTAAATCTTTTACCTTGCTGGGAATAAGCTTTCCAAAAGCAGAACGAACGTTTCTAAGGGTATATAAGTGAGCAAGTGGCCTTCAGTGATGTACCGATGGGGACTCCTATATAAGTAAGTGCTTGATCAGGTTTGATTTATGCATCTTTTAGCATAACACATATATCTTCAGTCGCCACCTAATAATTAAAAAATAACAATTCAGTTTTTCCCGGATTAAATACATGCCCAACAAGAGTATATTCTTCCTTTAGTGCACTAAAACGGTTCTGTATTCCATTTAGGGTTCTATTAATATTTAAAATGTCGGCAGCATAACCGATAAACGGCACATCAATCCCACATAAAATGCAAATTGTTGGGCCTTTACATTGCACTTTAATTACGGAATTTACTGCCCCTTGCCTTATGTATAATATTATTCTAATGAAATAGAATATAATTTTATTCTAAAATTTTTAGAAATCGTGAACATTTCCGGCGACAAGCACTTACAAAGCTATACTCGAGTTTCTGCGACCATCCTGTGTTATTTTGTGCTGGTTTTTATATGCTTTCGAATAAAGGTGACGTAAAAAGGGTCAAGACGGATTACTATCGGTATTTAAAGTTCCTACTTTATTTACCACGATCATTTCGGAACCGAAAGTTAATTAGTAAATATCAGGCAACGGATATTGTTCTTTCAGTGGAAAAACTAAGTTCAAATTTAATTGATAAAGCGCCAATCTGTCTTGGTCCTAACAATCATCTTATCCGCCTCTTTTGCTAAATTGTTATTTTTTTCTTGTATTTGTGTTATTTGTTTTTGTGTTTTTGTGTTATTTGTAGTTCTTTGTTTTTCTCTTTGTACTCCACTTTTTTCCTTTTGTAAGTGTGGTAAGAAATAAATTATTATTATTATTATTATTATTATTATTATTATTATTATTATTATTATACTCTTTTTCACTGATACATCAATTTCTAAAAGCATATCCCAAATGGGATATGCTTTATACCATGAAGATTGCTGTGCATTGGGTCAAGGGGCCCGATGACCAAATGCTCTACGCCTCTTTATGCTTATGTGTACTTGTTTTTAAAAGCAATTGGTACTGAAAAATTTATTTTTAACGAAATACTAGGCCTGTAAGGTCTATTTTACAGGTCTATCTTATTTGCCATGCTAATTCACCCTTTCCTGCATTGGGACACACGGGGCTTGTCCCCCCTCTTTCGCTGACTTTTCCCTATTGCCGAGTTCAAACACACTCATAATGCCACTTCAGTCATGTACTCTCTGAAGTGAAAATAAATATATATAGATGTATGTATCTTTTTTGCCATCCTAGTCACTTGTCACAGTGAAAGCCAAGACAAGCTCATGCTGGACAACGTCTAAAAAAATGGGACTGAAGCTAGTACATATTTGCGCTGAAATATAGTACAAAATATATTCTGCAATGGCAACATTACTACTACTACTACCACTACTACTAATTACTCACTGCAGCACCAAGCCGTTTGAGGCCAAAACAGCTACGCACGCTCCTCCTCAAACCTAATCTATTCAATGCCTCCCTCTTTACACCCTCCCAGGAAGTTTCCATTTACTTTAAATCTTTGTTTATGACATCCTCCCAACCCAGACAAGGACGACCTGCTTTCCGTGTAGCCCCAGACGGTTGGCCAAAAAGGACAATCTTCGGCAATTTTTCATCCTTCATCCGCAGAACGTGGCCTAACCATCTCAACCTTTCTTTCATTATAGCCCTAGAAAGCGGGATTCAATCACATTTTTCGTACACCCTACTGTTTGAAATACGGTCAGTCAGCCAGGTACCCAGAACAATCCGTAGGCAATTTCTCTGAAAAACATCTAGTAAATTGTCATCTCCTTTGCGGAGCGGCTATGCTTCAGAGCCATACTTGACCACTGTCATCACTGTAGCATCCACTATTCTAATCTTGGTTTGCTGACTTATCTTTCTATCCTTCCAAACCTTTTTTGACCGTGAAAAAACACCCTGAGCCTTAGCTATTCTACTTTTAATATCTTCACTGCTCCCACCGTCTTTACTAATAATACTACCAAGGTATGTAAAGTTGCCAACCTGATCAATCTTTCCGTTATCCAACGTCACCTTTTCATCTTCACTTATTCCTAGCCTTAGTCACTTAGTCTTCTTCACATTAATTTTCAAGCCTATTCTAGCACCCTGAACTCGCAAAACCTCTAAAAATTCATTCATTTTGCTCACACTTTCATCTAATATGGTTAAATCATCAGCATAATCTAAGTCCAGGAGTATTTTTCTTCCCCATTAGATTCCGTGGTCTCCAATTGCTTTTCCTGTGCTTCTTAAGACGAGGTCCATCAAAATAATCCATATAAAGGGGGATAAAACACAACCCTGCTTAGCTCCTGATTCTATTCAAAACTAGTTGCTAACCTCATTTCCTACCTTAACCTCAGCAGTATTATTCTCGTACGTAGCACAAATCACCTTAATGTATTTTTCTGGTATACCATATAAGGATAAGACCTTTGCTAACGCTCTTCTATCAACAGAATCGAAAGCTTGCTCATAATCGATGAAACTGAGGAACAAAGGTGTTTGACAACGAAGGGACTTCTCATCTTTAACCTAAGATTGTAATCTTGGTCGACACATACTTTACCTTTTCTAAAACCTCACTGTTCTTCCCTTAAAACTTTGTCTACAGCATCTCAAGGGTTCAAGGGTTCAAGGTTCTTTTATTATAACCAATATATACAAAATATTAGGTAACTCAAGGCTGAGAGTATAGCTCGAATGCAATTGAGCTACCTTTAAGAAACACTAAATATGCACAAAATTAAAAATAAAAACTTCTCTTAACCAAACTTGACAGAAATAAATAAAAAACAAATCCCGTGCCGTACGATACCACTTCCATCCTCCGCGCACCATCCTGAGACACAATTAAATTTACAACTTAAAACCAAGTGAGTCATAAGACATCTGGAGGCCTCATGGGCGACCCAATACTAAAAAAAAAAAAAAATATAAACATCCCTATAAAAAAAAAATAAAAAAAAAAATAAAAAATCATATTATTTAGATTTATAACTTTCAATCAGCAATCTTTTCAACTTCCGTCTTATAGCATATATGCTTATATTAAAATCAATCTCATTTTTCAAACTTTCCCAATGTAGAGGAATCAAATACCTCAGGCAAAAACGCGACCTCTCTGTAACTACCTTAGGAGTCCGCAGATTATATTTACCACGGGTTTCAACTTGTGAAGATGAAGGAGAAGAAATAAGACCCATCGATGCAAAATATCTGGGGAGCTTTTCTCGTTCAAGCTTAATCTTAAACATAACACTTAAAAATTGGATACTTTGCCGAACAGGAAGAATATTATGAAGTGAAAAAAGGGTCTCTGTTGTGGATTTTAAGGGGAAGTTTGATGGCGAAGGCAGAAAAGGTTTAAGTATACGAACTGCTTTATTTTGTATAATCTGTAGAGGGGTAACATTACTTTTAAAAGTGTTCAAAAAAATAATAGATGCATAATCAAAATGGGATTGCACAAGGGAAAAGTAAATGGATTTAAGAGCGCAATATGGAAGAAGGTTTTTCAGTCTGCACATTATACCAACTCCACGGGCAGACTTTGCTCTAACCTGATTAATTTGCTCTTTCCATGACAAATTCTCGTCAAACACAACTCCTAAATATCTTATCAATACAACCCTTTCAATAACAGACTCAGGTTCATTCGCAGAAATGGAAACTGATTCTATATCTGGAAACTTGTGACCCGTCCTGCTGTAAACAATAAACTTAGTCTTCTTTCTATTCAGAAGTAGTCTATTATCAGAGAGCCAAGTAGACAATCTATCATATGCGGATGTTAAATTGACCACTAGCTCTTCACGAGATTTACCAGAAACGGTTGCTGCAGTGTCGTCAGCAAATTGAGTGTCTATAGAAGAAACTCCAGTAGCTGAGCACAAATCATTAATGTAAACTAGGAAAAGCAGAGGTCCTAATACGGATCCCTGGGGAACACCAACCTTATCTGACTGCTGTAAAGAATCAGATCTAACATCATTATATATAAGTATCTGCTGCCTCCCATGAAGATACGATTCAAGTAACCTAAGGCAATTACCACGAATACCAGCATTCGAAAGCTTATACAAAAGAATTTCATGAGAAATGGAATCAAAAGCTTTCTGTATGTCTAAAAATATAGTTGCAGGCGTTTCTCCACGGTCAAGACAATCATTAATATGTTGGACAATAATAGCCATAGGATGATCACTGTAATGCTCTTTTCTAAATCCAAACTGAAGTTTAGAAATGTAATCAAATTTCTCAAAAAAAGAATAAATTCTGTTATACAGTGCTCGCTCTACAACCTTCGAAAAAGCAGAGAGTATCGATATAGGACGATAATTAGCAGGAAGCCTCGGGTCATCACCTTTATGTAGGGCCACAATTCTTGCTGATTTAAATGTTGAAGGATAGACACCAGTTACAAATATAAGATTAATAATGTGGCATAAAACCGGTGATATAACTGGGAATATTTCTTTGACCAAATTAGTAGAAGATCCATCAAGGGCTTCAGATGAACCGTTCTTCATTTTAGATATGATCTGTTTTAGTTCAATTTCAGTAACCGGGGAAAGGAACATGCTTTTATCAGAGGGAGGGGGCATGTGATCTTTAAATAAATCATTGTTATTATTATTTGGAGAAACATGAGATGCATTAGCTGTTTTTTCACCGATGCTTACAAAATGAGCATTGAGCAAGTTCACTATTTCCTGCTTATCGGAAGAAAAAGTACCATCACCACGTAACATTTCATTCGGAAATGAAGATTTTTGAGACCTTCCCAACAGAGAGTTAATAAGTCTCCAAGTATGTTTTTGATCCCCACGAGCTTCTACAAATGATTTTTCAAAATATCTAGCTTTTGCTTTCCGAATTAACTGTGTCAGGACATTTTTATACTTTTTAAACTCTTCTTTATTTTTAGTAGATGGGAATGACATAGATATTTTAAATAACTTATTTTTTATTGAAATAGAGTGTAGAAGCCCGCGTGAGATCCATGGTTTTTTAGGGAGTGTATATTTTTTTTATTTTAATGCGTCTCAATCGACATGCTTCATCCAAGCACTCATGGGAATATTTTAAAAACAGAGCCGTAGAAATCTCAGGGCATTCACATTCTAGAATTGCAGTCCATTCATTTAAATACAAAAGGTTCCTCAATTTATCCATTCCTTCTTTATCAATTTTTCGAGTTTGTTTAAATTCCGAAAATTTTGGTCTGTGATTAATTCCAACATCCGCAACTACCACACAATGGTCAGAAACATCTGTAAATATAATATGCGAAAGAGTAACGGGGATAGTAGAAAAAATATTATCAATGAGAGTAGCCGTATCTTCCGTAACCCGGGTCGCAGACCTGCATGATGGTAAAAGTGATTTTGATGCACGGAAACTCAAGCGATTTTTCATGCAAATGATTAGAAATTCCCGGTCTATTTGTCTGAGCTAACAATAAATTAATATTAAAATCACCCATTACCAGAACTTGCTCAGAATTCAAATTAGTCACATCTTCAATGAAGCATTCATAAATTCGCAAAAACTCTTGTAACGAAGCCGATGGTGATCGATAAACAACACAAACAAGAACTTTCCTATTATCAATCACACACTCAATGCAAATGCTCTCAAAGGTCATCTCTTGGTCATGCTTAGATAGTTGCTTCTTCACAACAAATGGAATATCATCCCGAACAAAAAGTCCAACTCCGCCACCCTGTCTATTTTCCCTATTATTAGATATAAATTTAAACCCATCACAATTCATGAATTCTGCATTTTCATTACTTAAAAAGGTTTCACATAGGCCTAAAATACTTACCCTGTGGTTACAAAGTAACTGCGAAACAAACTCGTGGCTACTAGCCAAACCTCTGCAGTTAAAAAGTGCTGATCTTAAGTTCCCATCAAATACAGGTGTTCCTAAATCCCCTTCAAATAAAAAATCAGTAGCAGGAAGGCTAGCTAAATGATCATCATAAACACCTTTAGCAAAAGGGGAAAAATCATAATAAATATTTTTTAGATCAAGCTGATCATCGAGGCGGCTCCCCAATCCTCCCCCAGACTCCCCACTACTCACGTGCTATATATAAATTTCATCTTTACCTTATGTCCCAGGCAGGCACGACGAAAAAGTGGAAATGGCACCGCACCACTAATCAGGCAAATCGGGTAAAAAAGTGGCAGAGAACAAACAAGACCTCGAAACCTGATTTTTTTCACTAGACCTACTAAAACTAGAAAACTAAAAAAAAAGATCATACGCAAAAAACGAGGTTGTAGAACCCAACATGTACACAACACTGTGACAGAAGTGGCAAGAAAATCAATCAAAATGTCTATCACAATACTAATAATAATCACAAAGGGACAGCAATAACTAGTCCATCACTTTTTCCCAGGGTGACGAGGCCGTGGATTTGGATTCAAGCCAAAGCTTCGAGCCCTTCTGTTTAACACGCGTAAACTTTGCGGAATCTGATTCACGTAAATCCTTTGCTTTCGCAAGAAGTTCATTTCGAATAGCGTTTAGCTTGGGGGGAAGATCCGTGCACACACGAATGCCGCTCCCCTTCAATTTACGAACTGAGTTGAGAATCCTCTGAATGTTCTGTTCGTTTACAACCGAGATAAATATAGGTGCCGGACGAGGCCTTCGATTAGTAACGTTAACGGAACCACCAAGCATACGGTAGCACTTCGTAATCTGAATGGGGTCGCTTATCTCCATTGTATCAGATAAAAAAATTTTCACATTTTCTTCAACTGTTTGAGACGGCCGCTCAGTAGGCATGCCATGAATTAACAAATTTAATTTGCGGTCCTTGACATCACTTTCCAGTACCTGATTCTCCAGTTGATCACACCTTAATTTTTGATCCTCCAACTCCTTTTCCAGTTGGCCAATTTTTATATCTCGATCGGAGGCATCCTTTTTTAGCGTAGCTATTTCCCCTGTAAGGGACTGAATGGACTTGTTGATGTCTCTTTGAGAACGGATTACGGCATCAAGTTTTTCCGTTAAAATCTTCACTGCTTCATCAAAGTTCTTTTGTGATACTGCCATAATGATTGCAATAAAGCCACTTTCTTATTGACTTAATTCAGCATGTAATCGAGCACAGGTAAACAGTAAATCTCCGGGTGAGCCAAAACCGGTTAGTTATTTCACTTTGCAATGCGACAATAAAATCCAGTCAAACCAGTCCAATTAGTTTTATCCTTTTTAGACTAAATGGTCTTCACACCACGAAGACGAATGAAAGACTCTCAGTCTAAAAAGTATTATATTACTAAGTAATTTGCTACAGAGACCAGACTAATGCCTCGATAATTACGACACTCACTATTTTCTCCTTTCTTATACAGTGGTTTAATTAAGATTTTCCTAAAATCATTAGGTACTTCCCTTTTTTTCAAAAATCATATTCATAATCTTCAGTAGCTTATTCCTAACCTCAGAGCCACCACATTTAAGAAACTCATTTATCACACTATCAGCACCTGGAGCCTTATTATTTTTTTAATCCTTTTAGTACTGTCGCTAATTCTTCCTCACTAAACAAATCTCCCTTCACTTCCAAGATATCATAAACTTTTTCATTTTCATCTACATCTTTTCCTGCAACTGTATCTCGGTTTAGCACATTCTCAAATGTTCCACCCATCTTTCTTTAACTTTTTCCTTATCACTAATTGTGGCCCCATTTCTATCTTTAACTGGGACTAGTTCGGGTTGATTACTCCCTTTCAATTTATTAACATGTCAGTATAATATTTTACTATTATGCCGTCTTAGATCTTCCAGATCCTCAGCAATTTTATCCATGGCCTCTACTTCACATCTCCTTAGTTCATATTTTAATGCTTTCTCCACTTAATTTACATTCCTTTTGTTTTCATACGACCTATCACTCAGATAATTCTTGTACAAACCCCTTCTACTCTCTATTAAACCTAAAGCTTTTTCACTAATATTGCTAGTTGCAGTCTTAGCACTCTTCTCTAAGACAGCATCAGCAACTTCACAAATTGTTTTTCTAAAATTATTCCATCCACCTTCCACATTCTCAACTTTAAACTCTCAAGTTTAGTATTCAACTGTTCCTGGAAGTTTCTCAAATTTTCATCCTGGAGTCTACCAACATTATAACTTTCCGGGAGGTAGTTACCCTTCCAAAAATTCAGCTTCAAATTAACCTTGGACAGTGCTAGATGGTGATCTTCACTTTTAACATCAATAACAGTACTCCTAATTACCCTAGTATCTTGTATTGATTAAATAAAAAAAACAATTTTTTTTAAAAAAGTAAGGAGCAACATTAAAACTTAAAACGAACAGAAATTACTCCGTATATGAAAGGGGCTTTTCCTCCTCAACGCCTCGCTCTTTACGCTAAAGTTTGACTCTTTCTCTTAACTCTATTTTTAAAACAGTAAGAAAATTTAGCGTAAAGAGCGGGGCGTTGAGGAGGAAAAGCCCCTTTCATATACGGAGTACTTTCTGTTCGTTTTAAGTTTTAATGTTCATCCTTACTTTCATTTTAAAAAAAAAACTTGTTTTTTATTATTTAGTTTCTGGACGTTTTTGAATTAATGCATGTTTTGATCTTGGCTCTCCGCACATAAATAATTAAAACGAAATTTGCATATTAATGAATTGCAATTAATCGGAAGATTTTGAGAAAAAGAAGCAAGGGAGGAGGCCTAGTTGCCCTCCAAGTTTTTGATTACTTAAAAAAGCAGCTAGAACTTTCAATTTTTTTACAAACGTTTTCATTGGTAAGAAATATACGTAACTTACGAACTAACTTACGTAACGAACTTTTATATTCGTATGTTTTTATTGCGTATATGAGGGGGTTCAACCCTCGTCGATATCTCGCTCTTTACACTAAAGCTTAGATTTTGTCCCAATTCCTTAAGAATGACCTCTGAATCACAAAGGCCGTAGAATAAATAGTTGAAATTTCTAAAAATACTTTAGCGTAAAGAGTGAGGTATAACGAGGAGGTAAACCCCCTCATATGCGTAATAATTTTAGTTGGTTTTGTTTTATTGCTGCTCCTTGCTTTCAGTAGAAAAAACTTTTCATATTTATTTTTTCATTGTTTTTCAAATAATGCTTGAAAATCCTGCGCCCCCTTCATTAAAATTCTCTTCCCCCATGAGAAGTTTCTTCATGGAAATATCCTCCCACGTAACCCCCCCCCCTCAACTCTCCCCCTTAAACCAAAAAAATCCCCCTGAAAACGTCTGCACACTTCCCAGTAACCATTGCTATATGTAAACACAGGTCACACAGGTCATCAACATAGTTGATGAAATAATAAAATACCTGTGACTACTGTGACTGTGAAAGGATTAACTCTCTTACCTTTACTATATTAAAATATGGATTTGACGTCTTTCTAGTGTTGTTTTTCTGTGTAAATAGTTAATGAATGGTCTATCGAAAAGCAATGGGACCTTGATTTGATTTTGACTTTTTGTCTCGTTGGATTTTTGAAAAAAAAGATCAAATGGGAAGTTAAAATTCAAAATTCAAAATTTGCAAAAACAGCAAAAAAAATAAAGGATTGCCTTTTCTCATGTTGCATGAATTGTAAATAATTTGCACCGAGTAAAAGAAGTGAATAAAGACTAAGATTTAATGTTTTTTCCTTTTTTAGGGAGTAAGTTTTCCATCTATGCATGTATTGCTTGCAAAATGGGCACCTCCTCAGGAACGCAGTAAAATATCAACAATTGTTTACGCCGGTAAGAATCTTCTGTGTTTACTAAAATAACCCAACTCAAAATAAAACTAAACTTTTTTTCAGAAATACAGAAAACGGTTCAAAACCGGTGACCCTTGGCCTATGTGACTTTCAGGGTTTCAGAGTGTTCTGCATTAATTTTTGCGTTTCTACTTTGATTACTTTAATACGGTTTACTAATGCAGTGCTGTCTTTTCATTTTTATGTCAGACTTCAAACATTTCGATTAAGGAACTGTAAGTAAGGAGTGGCCCGGCTCAATAGTAACCGGAACTCTTAAAAGCGGAACTTTGATACCAGTATATATTTAAAAAGAATCGAAGTTTTATTCTAATTTCAAATTTAAAAGTTTCAGTATGTTTAATCTTACCGATCAAAGGTTACAAGTCAGAGACAATTTTCCTGATTTTTGAAAAAAGCCCTCTAAAAGTCACAGATTTTAATTAAAATCACACCATCAGATTCAGCGTATTATATAACCGTATTGTAAAAGTTTCAGGTGCCTATTTGAAAAAAAAAATGGTATTTTGTATTTTCTACCAGAAGAAAGATCACGGAGGCGTGTTAATTTTTAATTTTATTATTTTTTCCCCTAGGGGTGATCGTATTGACACAAGGGTCTTAGACTATCGTGAGAGGGCTCTTACGAACGGAAACTAAAAGTTATAGTGCCTTTTCTAAGTAACCGAAAAAATCGGAGGGCAACTAGGCCCCCTCCCACGCCTCTTTTTTCAAAATCGTCCGATTAAAATTTGAGATAAATAATTTGTTCAGCATAATTGAAAGGTCAAATAACTATGACCTTAGGGATACCATGAACCTCCCACGGCCCCTGGGGAATGGTCTTTATGCTACAAAATTTTCCCTTGTTTACGAAAGGTATTTGTTATTAAAAAGTATGTATACATTCTTCAGGAGGTGGTGAGGAATTTCTGCTGACAGGATTTTCCACAGGGATTATCTTCCATGGGGAGTGAAGTTTCCAGGTAGTGAACTTTTTAGGAGAAAGTTTGTACTGGAGTACTTTGTCAGAATTTCTATACAAAGTTCTTCTTATGTCTTGCTTTCTCATTGCCGACTCAATTTTACTCGTGGGTGATTTTAAGGATAATTTTCCGAGGTAAATTTTCACCAGGATTGAATTGTCTAGACAATCAATCATTGGGAAGGAATGATTTTTCCGTGGAGGAGTGGCCAGATTTCCAGGTATTATTTAAAAATTGGTCAGAAATTAAATAAAAAAAACAATTTTTGTCAACTGAAAGTAAAGAGCAACATTAAAACTTAAAATGAACAGAAATTGTTGCGTATACGAGGGGGGTTACTTCTCCAAACCACCTCGCTCTTTCCGCTTAAATGTTTTAGCACTTTCAAAAAAAGCTTCTCATTGTTATAATTAAACGAATATAGTATTTCAAGAGTCTTTCTTAAGGAATTGGGACAGAATTTAAACTCTAGCGTATAATATCTGTTCGCTTTAAGTTTTAATGTTGCACCTTACTTTCAGTTGAAAAAAATTGTCTTTTTTAGTTAATATCGTAGAGGTATGGTGCTGTTCCTTCAACTCTTTTATTAAGCTTCCATATTTTCTAATTTCAAACAATTATTCCTTAAATCTTCACTCTGATTGGTCAGACATAAATTTTACTCTTGAAAGTTGGATGTTTTTCAACCAACAGATTCCAAATTTTTCAATCACTTTTGACTTTCAGTTTTGACTGAAAAAAGGACTAGAACTCTTAATTCCTGATCTACTGAGCATCCATCGAAGTCTTATTATGATCATGAGGCGGAGATAAGGACAAGAAAGGGACAGTCTCCATCCTATACGGAATAAATTCTATTCATTTTGAGGTATAATGTTACTGTTTACTTCCATAATAACAGCTTAGACCAGAAATATTCTCAAAATTCGAGAGGGATTAAATATCTGTTTCACATTTCATATGTTTTTTTGTTCCCCCCAGAAAAATACCCCCTAACAAGAGTTCTGAATACGGCCCTGAGGTTTAGAACTCTTTTTTAGAACTAATTCTGAATTAGTATGAAGGTGCAATGATAGTTGGGATGTTTTGGCATTAAAATACATCCTTTGAGGCATCTCTCTCCCTCCCCAACTAGCCAAACTATTTCAAGGTCTAAACAAGTTTTTCTGTCTTAGGTAAATTATTTGTTGTTTTACAATTCCAGTAATTTCCATATAGGGCTATAAACCTCTGCGACGGGGCTTTATAATTGTTGTGTAGTTAGGAAGGGAGGGAGATGCCTCAAAGAGTTAATTTTGATGCCAAGACATCCAAGACAGAAGGCTCTCATTGACCCTTCAAATATATACAAAACTAGTTTTAAGGGAAAGACGAGAGAAGGGTTGACGTATAAATTGATATATAATCCTCAAGGCCGTATTCAGAACTTTTCTTCGGGGGTTACTTTTTCGGAAAGGGTGAGGACAAAAAAAAATAAAAAAATAAAACAACAAAATGTGGATATTCTTCCTGGCGTTAAACTACCACGAACCACTATCAATAAATAAATGATACTAAAAACGAACAGAAATTACAATAAATAGCCAAGTCAAACTCAATACGAGCGAAAATTGACATATGTAGGGACGATAACCCCCATGCATTCTTAAGACCAGAACAAAATTTGCGCTTTAGTTAAAAAAAACAAAAACAAATGACCGTTGATTGAAAGTTTAATAGTTTTATATTTATGAAAGTAAAAAGTAAAAACTTAAAACTTATTTTGTTTTCAGCATTGGTTTGCTATTTGAATGTTGGAGAATTTTTTTCAAAATTTTTTAATACTGACACAGACAGTATTTTTTAATTTAATTTTATAACTCCTCAAGTTGACCTGAGCAATGTAACTTAATATCAATCCCCAAAGATTATATCTATGTTCTTTGACAGCCTGGGTACACACACTCTTTTTATTTATTTAATTTGTAAGAGCAAAAGCAGAAATTGTAGTAGCCCCGAAAGTTTCAACTTAATGACTCCAGTCATTCTCAATATACTGCTGAGGTAACTTATTGGCATCCATAAAACCCAATGCGTTTTGATTTAGTTTTAAAGTAACATTTATTTTTAAAGCATAATGGGTCAATTGCATAATAGTGGGGGGTCGACATACCCAATATCCCTAAAGAGATAGTTGCTCGACTATTATACTATGATGGGCAAAATGGCTGTCTCAATATCTTAACTGAATGTGTTTGGAAAATGAATGGGCTTGAGAGAAGGGCTGCTTACCCTCCAATATCATTTTCAAACAGTTCGTGGTAACGAACTGTAGTAAGGAGCGATCCGGCTCAATAGTAACCAAAACTCTAAAAAATTGAATTTTGATATCAATAGCTACATCAAAAGAATTGCATTTTAATGCTGATTTTAAATATATAAGTTTCATCAAGGTCAGTTATACCCATCAAAAGTTACGAGCCTGAGAAAATTTTCCTTATTTTAGAAAATAGGGGGAAACACCCTATAAAAGTCATACATTCTTAACGAAAATCACACCATCAGATTCAGCGTATCAGAGAACCTTATTGTAGAAGTCTCAATCTCCTATCTACAAAAATGTGGAATTTCAAACTTTTTACCAGAAGACGGATCACGGATGCGTGTTCATTTGTTTGTTTTTTTGTTTTGTTTTTTTTTCCCAGTCTTACCCATCAAAAGTTACGAGCCTGACAAAATTTGCATTATTTAAGAAAATAGTGGAAAACACCCCCTAAAAGTCATAGAATCTTAACGAAAATGACACCATCAGATTCAGCGTATCTGAGAACCCTACTGTAGAAGTTTCAAGCTCCTATCTACAAAAATGTGGAATTTTGTATTTTTTGCCAGAAGACAAATCACGGGTGCGTGTTTATGTGTTTGTTTTTTTGTTTTTTTTCTTTTTCCCAGGGGTCATCGTATCGACCAAGTAGTCCTAGAATGTCGTAATAGGGCTCATTCTAACGGAAATGAAAAGTTCTAGTGCCCTTTTAAGTGACCAAAAAATTGGAGGGCATCTAGGCCCCCTCCCACGCTCTTTTTTCCAAAGTCAACGGATCAAAATTTTGAGATAGCCATTTTGTTCAGCATAGTCGAAAACCATAATAACTATGTCTTTGGGGATGACTTACTCCCCCAAAATCCCTGGGGGAGGGGCTGCAAGTTGCAAACTTTGACCAGTGTTTACATATAGTAATGGTTATTGGGAAGTGTACAGACGTTTTCAGGGGGATTTTATTTTGTTTCGGGGTGGGGCTGAGGGGAGGGGGCTATTTTGTAGGATCTTTCCTTGGAGGAATCTGTCATGGGGGAAGAAAAATTCAATGAAAAGGGCGCAGGATTTTCTAGCGTTACTATAAGAAAACAATGAAAAATAAACATGAAAACGTTTTTTCAAATGAAAGGAAGGAGTAGCATTGAAACTTAAAACGAACAGAGATTGTTACGCATATGAGAGGTTCTAAAAATACTTTAGCATAAAGAGCGAGGTATTTAGGAGGAGATAAATACCTCGCTCTTTATGCTAAAGTATTTTTAGTAATTTCAACTATTTATTCTACGGCTTTTCTGATTCAAAGGTCATTCTTAAAGAATTGGGAAAAAACTTACGATTTAGTGTAAAGAGCGAGGTATTAACGGGGGTACAAACCCCCTTGTATACATAATAAAAATATAAGATTGTGAAAGTTTGTTACGTAAGTTAATTCTTAAGTTACGTATATTTTTTACTAATAAAAACATTCGTTAAAAATTAAAAGTTCTAGTTGCCTTTTTAAGTAACCGAAAAATTGGAGGGCACCTAGACCACCTTCTCCACCCCTTATTTCTCAAAATCGTCTGATCAAAACTAAGAGAAAGCCATTTAGCCAAAAAAAGAATTAATATACAAATATTATTTTAATATTTATGTGCGGAGAGCCAAAACCAAACATGCATTAATTAAAAAACGTTCAGAAATTAAATAAAAAAAAACTAATTTGTTTAGCTGAAAGTAAGGAGCGACATTAAAACTTAAAACGAACATAAATTACTCCGCATATGAAATGGGTTGTCCCCTCCGCAATCCCTCGCTCTTTACGCTAAAGTTTGACTCTTTGCCACAATTCTACTTTTTAAAACAATTAAAAGCTTTAGCGTAAAGAGCGAGGGATTGCGGAGGGGACAACCCATTTCATATACGGAGTAATTTCTGTTCGTTTTAAGTTTTAATGTCGCTCCTTACTTTCAGCTAAAGAAAATTAGTTTTTTTTTTATTTAATAGTTTTAAAAAAGCACTAGAAATTTTAATTTTGACGCGAATTAGCTCCTTTACAAGTTTCAATGATATTTCTAGCAGTTATAGAGTTGTGCTGCCTATTATAGTGCTTAAATGCCCTTCTGAAAACCTGCATGTACACAGATTTTTGTTTAATTGAAACACACCTTGAACTTTCCCTAACAGTTTCACCTTAAAACCCTTAGCGTAATTAGATACAGTAACTGATGTGGTAGCATTGAAATTATCCATACTCTACCTTCTTACTAGTTCAAAATCCCCCAAAACTTACCCTTAAGGGTCTAACTTAATAATGCTAGTTGTCCTTGAGATATTGCTTTGTCACCTTTTTGAAAGTCCACATGCTCATAGCCTGTTTTGATTTAGATCAACATCCGTCAAAATATTCCTCAAAAGCTTCACCTTAATACTCTTAGCTTGCGTAGTAGCAATAGTTGTAGCAGCATTAGTAGCAGTGTGTGCATAGCACCTTTGGTATCTTCAAAATCCCCTTCAAGACACATTGAAGGTTTCAACTTGATACCATCAACCGTTACTGAAGCAGAGCTGATAAGTCCACTTGACAACCTATATGGGCATAATGCGTTTCGATATAGTTCCATGTAGTTTCTATATATATCCCAAATTTTTCGCCTTAATGTCCTTAGTTTTCATAGTAGTAGTAGTGTAGACCGGGGCACTGTGGACACTTTTTCACTGGATCGTAAATAACTTTTCAGTAAGACTCTTTTTTGCACTACCGATTCTAACAACATTTACTTCAATATGTTGGCTTCATTTGAGCTATGTATGACAAACTTGTACCTCTTACGAAATTCTCATGGGAATTGATCAAACAAAAAGCAGTAAAAGCGTCCATATAACTGATTACTGGGGTATAATGGAAACTTGGTTCGGTAATCTGGACACTGATGTACATTATACTCTGGGCTGCTAAAGTCAAAAATAGAAGAATAGAAATCAGAAGTAAAAATTGAGAGTAAAAGAGAAGTATAAGAAACTAGAAAAAGAAGAGTTTTTGTTTAATAAAAATGTGTCGAATATATATAACAACTAGGGATGTAGTGACAACTTAGATAATATTGAGCTGTAGGCCTGGCACGGTACTTTAAGCAATCACAACTACTTGATGTCAAATTGGGACAAGGTCGCTTGAAGTACAAGCTGTTCTGATTGTCGCATAGTGCCACAAGTAAATGATGGAGACCTTATGTTCATTTTAATGCTTGCTCTGTCGAATGTAAAAATCTTATATGTCCTCGTAAACTTCATTAAAGCCACAAGTCTTTTCAAATAGAGTACCTCATATTTGTGTTCCAACTGGGAAATTATCTTGCCAATTGAGTGGATTGGGATGTTCCTTGCTACTCACTATTTTCTACTACTCACTATTTTCTTTCCCTTAGCCTTTGATTTTCGTTCAGTGAAGTTTTTCATCAGTTGGATTTTAACAGATGTGTCAGCGGCTATAATACTCTTGATCCTTTTGCGGTTGGTAACATTTTTTCAGGCACTATCCTTAGAATGAAGAGAAATCTATTCATGGGAGACATTTTTGCACTCAGGTTTTTCTACTGGTAATTCTGAAGATGCAGCAGAAGATGTGCTTGGTTGACCCAGATCCTTGATTTCCGGAGGACTGACACTCGGAGAGACTGGGTCAACCAAGGACATCTTTTGCTGCATCTTCAGAATTACCAGTAGAAACACGTGAATGCACAAATAGATGTCAATATGACCCAAGTGCCCATGTTACCCCGGTCTGCCCTAGTAGAGTAGCAGTATAATTAATAGTAGTAGCCTAAGATTTAGTGACATTAGTAGTAATAGATGTAGTAATAGTTGTAACAGTTGTAGTAGCATGAGTAGAAGCAGTAGCATTAAGATAAAAATATTTTTTGGTTACTTCAACAATCCTCACAACAGGCCCTGTTAGTTTTGACTTCACACACCTAACTATTCTTAAGATATTGTTGTTACACCCGTTATAATGCTGCTAGCAGCAGCAATATAACCATTTCGACTGTTGGTTAGTAGAACATCCCTCTCATCAAGTCCTAGTAGTTTCAACTTGATACAATTATCCATTGATATGACTTTGCTCATATATCTTTTTGATAATCTGTATGTTCATATACTACTTGAAATTTTCATCTCAATGCTCTTAGCATTAAAAGTAGTTGCAGTAGAAGTAGTAGTAGTAGTAGTAGCAGTAGTCGTAGTTGCAATAGTAGTAGTAGCATTAGTAGTAAATGTAGAAGTAACAGTAGTATTAGGATTAGTTTGCATACATTGCCTTTTGGTCAGATGATCTTCCCCTTGAAATATACTCTGAAAGTACCAAATTAATACCCAAATTATTATTGAGATACGTGTTTTTGATAATATCCAAGCACATAGCGCCTTTTGATTTTCAAAAGGCGCTATGTGCTTTTCATAGTTATCAATTTTCAAAATTAATAATCATTCCTGAGTTATGCCCTTTCGACAATCCATATACACATAACATCTTTTGATTTAGTACGACACTCCCCTCAAAATGCTCCAAAAGGCTCGGCTGAATGTTCTTCGTCTTCTTGGAAAGTAGAAGATAAGAAGATAAGATAAGATTTATTCATCACGAAACACACATACAATATTACATTTTACTATTTCCCCAAAGGCTCTTTGGCCTGTAAAAAAGGGGAAAATGAACGAGCCACTTACTCAGAGAAGAAAAAAAAATAATCACTTACTCACAGAGAGAAGAGCAAAAAGGAGAAGAGAGGAAAGTATAAATAAAATGAAAAACTATAGAAAACAAAACTAAATAGACTAATAGATTGAACAGACTAAATTAATTAAGTAGATCTGTAGATAAAATAGACTCCAATGAAATAATCAGGAAATATATATGCATACAATATATTTGCTCTTTTCCCCCAGGGGTGATCGTATTGAACCAGTGGTCCTAGAATGTTGCAAGAGGGCTCATTCTAATGGAAATTAAAAGTTCTAGTGCCCTTTTAGAATGACCAAAAATTAGAGGGCACCTAGGCCCCCTCCAACGCCTTTTTTTCCGCAAGTCACCGGATTAAAATTTTGAGATAGCCATTTTGTTCAGCATAGTCGAAAAACCTTATAACTATGTCTATGGGGACGACTTAATCCCCCACAGTCCCCGGGAGAGGGGCTACAAGTTACAAATCTTGACCATTGTTTACATATAGTAATGGTTATTGGTAAGTGTACAGGGGGACAGGCGTTTTCAGGGGGGCTATGTTGGAAGATCTTTCCCTGGAGTAATTTATCAGGAGGGAAGAGAATTTCCATGAAGGGGACGCAGGATTTTCTAGCATTATTTAAAAAAACAACGAGAAAATAAATAAAAGACAAGTTTTTCCAACTTGAAGTAAGGAGCACCATTAAACCTTAAAACGAACAGAAATTATTACGTATAAGGTCGTTTGTCTCCTCCTCAATACCTTGCTCTTTACGCTAAAGTATTTTTAGTAATGTCAACTATTTATTCTACGGCCTTTGTGATTCAGGGGTCGTTCTTAAAGAGTTGGGACAAAATCCGAGCTTTAGTGTAAAGATCGAGGCATTGACGAGGGTACAAACCCCCTCATATACGTAACTATGAGAGAGCCATTTAGCCAAAAAAACATTAATATGCAAATTTTGTTTTAATTATTCATTTGCGGTGAGCCGAAACCAAAACATACATTAATTCAAAAACGTTCAGAAATTAAATTTAAAAAAAGTTTTTTCAACTTAAAGTAAGGAGCGACATTAAAACTTAAAACAAACAGAAATTCTTCCATATATGAAAGGGGCTGTCACCTCCTCAACGTCCCGCTATTTACGCTAAAGTTTAACTCTTTGTCACAGTTCTACTTTTTAAAACAATAAAAACAATTTAGCGCAAAGAGCGGGACGTTTAGGTGGGGACAGCCCCTTTCATATACGGAATAATTTCTGTATGTTTTCTGTTTTATTATCGCTCCTTACTTTCAGTTGAAAAAAAATTGTTTTTTATTTAATATGTAAACAATGAACAAATTTCCTAACTTACAACCCTTGTTCTGAGGACTAAGAAATAATTTCTGAACTTTTCAACAACGCTGAACAATGTGTTTTGATGTGTTTTTGATTGGATGATTGGATTGATTGTATGTGTTTTGGGAAATGACGGGCCTGGGGGGGGCAAGTTGCCCTCTGATCACTTTGACTCTTAAAAAGGGTATTAGAACTTCTGATTATCAATCCAATAAGCCACCTCCAAAGTTTATACAACCACCTTTTCTATAAAAAAAAGCTTATATGCCCCCAAGGCCTGACTTATAACCCTTGTCCTGAGGGCTTTGGGGGGTTGTCATCCTCAAAGACATTATTTCTGGACCTTTTTAGTACATTGAACAATTGCAATCTCAAAATTTTGACTAGATGTGTTTTGGGAAATGATGGGCATAGGAGGGGGGCTGGTTGCCCTCCAATCATTGTTGCATATTAAAAAGGACACTAGCCCTTTCAATTCTTAACTGAATGAGACCTTTTCAAAATTTCTAAGACAACTCCTTCTAGACGAAGTGCCCTGGTCTAAAAAAAATTATAAATAAATAAATAATACGTTGTGCCAACATCACTCTTTACTTAGGCAGCGCTGTTGCGACCATGATTGTCAACCAACATCAAACGTTTTTTGAAGTCAATTTACGCCAAACCTTTAAGATATAATTCAGTAAATAGATAGATCTGAAAGTCCAGAACGATAGAAAAACGGTTGTCCTTTTTGGTTATATTAAAAGTATTTTGTTGATATTTTAAAACCATAGGAGAGCAGAAAAATAAAATATAAAAAATTGCACAAGAAACATAAACCTTAACTGCTATGTTTTTTTTGTGTGTTTTTTAAAGCTTCACTCAGTAACTCTCCCATTTTAGGTTCCCAGATTGGCACAGTCGTGGGTCTTCCTCTCACTGGTCTTCTTATCGACACACTTGGTTGGGAATCCGTATTCTATGTCCAGGGCTGTATTCCGTTCGTATGGGCAATATTTTGGTCCTTTCTTGTCTATGAATCACCGGAAGTTCATCCCAGAATCTCAGAAAAAGAAAGAGAGTACATCTTAAAATCTACGAAGCCAAAAAGTAGTAAGCATCAAGTAAGGAATAAAAGAGCCTTTTGGACTTATGAATAAGTAGTATTTACTGTTTGTTGTAAACACTGCAACACAGCAAATGCTATGTTTTTATTTTCAGGTAATCCTTCTTAGTAGGGTAGTATTTGGTGGCTGCGTAATTATGAAATGATGAATAAGGGAAATATATATAGACGTCTAATAAATATGTATGAACATCTGAGAAACAGAGAGATACAGAGAAATAAGCTGGGAGTTAAAGGGAAAGGATGTAATAAGGAATAATAGAATTGAGAAATAAAAAAAAAACTAATTTGGAAATTACTCCTCAATAATACAAAAATTCAGCTTTAGAACATTGGAAGATGTTTCTGAGAAAACCTGTAAAAATATTTTGTTTATTGTATCTAGTTATTGCAATTATTTATAGTCAAATTTTTTATACAAATGTATCTGAAAAGTATTGGCATAGCAACGAGAAAAATGTATATTAAAGTTTACGTCCAGCATCATCAGAAATCGTAGCTCATGTTGGCACCCAGCAGACGACGACATGTCTTCTTCCAGAGTTTTTGCTCGAGGGTGGCAGCCTCCGATTGGCTCCAGATCGAACATGAATGTCGCAAGCCACTTTGCCCTCCTTTTCTCTCCTTCCATGCTCGTAGTAGTAAATATTTGTGGTATCTTTTGCTTGTGTAATCATCTGGTCTGCGCATTGTGTGGCCAAATCATCTTAGTCTCCTCTGCTTGACAATATCGGAAACAAGTGGACGATCCCCACATCTTCTCCTGACTTCACCGTTCGAGATTCTATCTAAGAGGTGAATGCCCAGGATATAACGCAGGCATTTGCGGCTGAATGCATTCAAGACCAACGCTTCGGCTGCTTTTAGTGGCCATGTTTCACACGCATGATGAGAAAAGAGATAACCATAGCTTCATAAACTCGGATCTTAGTCTGCCGAATAGCTCCAACGGGATTTCTAATCTATTTACAGTTACGTAGTGAGATAAATCAAAAGTCAGAATGCGTTGCCAGGAAATCAAATGTTGTATCTGAATATTTAAGAAACAGCCTAGAGTATCAATTCGAAACTTTCGGGGATTCTTGAAGGGGAATGAACATAGACCTATGATTTAGGAGGAGAGGGTAAATCTAAATCACAAGACACTATTTGAATCCAGGTTACTAAAATACCATATCGATAGGATATCAGGAGTTGCTAGAGGGATGCAGTTGAAACTTTTGGTAGTGTAGGAGAAGAAAGAGGGAAAAGGACACTTTAAATATTGTAATGGGTGGATGTGGCTAATGCTGTCAAGCCTACAATCCATCAAAACATTTCTGCACCGCAATCCCCTATGAAATCAAAAGTCCATGTTATCTATTTAGCGAGGTAATTCAAATTTCCCTGTGTTGTATCGCATTAACAAATATTGTATCTGCAACATCCAAAGGATGGATTGGCGTATTGTGTTCAAACTTTCAGGGAGTGTAGTGGGGAGGGGGGTTAATTGTAACTAACAATGTGACTTTTCTTTTCTGCACTGCAACATTTCTGCACTGCAATCCCCTATGAAATCAAAAGTCCATGTAATCTATTTAGCGAGGTAATTAAAATTTCCCTCGGTGGTATCGCATTAACAAATATTGTATCTGCAACATCCAAAGGATGAATTGGCGTATTGTGTTCAAACTTTCAGGGAGTGTAGTGGGGAGGGGGGTTAATTGTAACTAAGAATGTGACTTTTGGGGAGGGGCTGAGGGAAGAGAGTTAAAAAAATTTCTAGTCCAGCAAAACTTTTTGCCCTATAAGCCTTCGGGGGACCAATAACGTATTCACAGTGTAATTACCGAGGTAAATAAAAAGACAGTACATGTCACCATATGATCAAATTATGTATCTGCAATATCCTGGTTGAAACTTTGAGGGGATTTTAGGGACGGGTCCCGACCCGGGGGGAGAAGCAGAGGGGAAGATCTAAGGATTTTGGTTTCCAATTTGTTTAAAATTTTTGGCTCTGAGTGTACCAGTTTGACTAGAATCTATTCAAGGTGAAGTAGCGACGGAGGCCAAAAGTAACCAGCTGTACCCATATCATCAAAATATTGCATCTGTACTATGACAGGAACAGGTTGATTGATTAATCCAAGTTCTTTGAAAGGATGCTGGAGGGTTATTTGGGCATTTAAATTTGAACTCAGGGATGGGTCAAGGGTAGGTGTAAATCAAAAGAAGCTACGTATCCACTCTATCAAAATGGCATACCACCAACATCTCAGCGACGACATGCTAAGTTTGATCTGTAGCTTCCGGAATTTTCTGGAATTTTTGTAGGACGAGGTAACTTCACATTTTGCGGTTAGAAGGAGGGGATATGAGGGTCATCAAATCTATGTCTCCGATCCGCCTTAAAGTTTTGGTATTATTAGCACCGGCGGATCTTTCAATCTATTTACTATAAAGTACCTAGGTAAATTAAAAGACAGCAAATTCACCTAGACTATCAAAATAGTGCATCTGTAAAACCTCAGGAAAGACTGAGGGAATTGAAATAGAAATTTCGGTTAGTTTTTGGCTAGTGTAAGGGGAATTCAGATATAATACGTAGCAAAACATACAAGATTGAAAAAAGACTTTTATCCCCCAAATATGAGTTTGTCTTAAGGAGGACCGTCAATTTTTTATTCAATGATTGAAATCTATATCTCTAAGCTGCTGGGCCAAGGGGAGCCTTATGCATAGAAATGAAAGCATGAAAAAAAAAATTGTTTCATCCAAAAAATGGGGACCATTTTTTTCCGGATCAGCTAGAACTCGTATTATTTATTCAGCTTAGTTACCTGACTTTGAACATATTGGATCATTCCAGACCAAGCAATAGAAAGGTTCAAGACACACAAAAAGAAGTTCTTAAATCTTGTAGATCCAATCAACTTGAAAATGACAATTCACAATTGTCTTAACCAGATGAAACCCTATGCAGAAAACACATTTTGATTGGTCTCTGATAGACTCCAACTCATAGGGAATGTAGATAGTGGCAGATGGACCTCAATGAAAACCAGGGGTAAATCTATAGCAGTTTCATTGGGGAATGGGTGCTATCTGGATAGTCAAGGGGCATGGGATATATAATATTTTTTATGCAAATAATTGGGGGCAACTGCCAACCCCCATTGCCCCCCTTTGCCCCCTTTCGCCCTCAAACCACAACCCTGATGAAAAAAAAATATTTTATGATTGGTTGTGTCAACATTTAACACCTGAAACATTTGACACCAGTGTCAACATTTTTTTTTTTTTAGATTTGGTGAGACCTAAAGGGCACGTAGACAAAGACAAGAGGACCTCAATGTAGACAAAAGTTGTAGAAAAAAAATGTTCTGTTAATTCCACTCCAAAAATGGCCGTAATTTGTTTGTTCTTCGATCAACAATTAAACTCCTTGGATTGTGTACTAGACCAATGAACCTTAGAAAAGGAAAAAAAAAATGTTTAAAAAAACAGGTTGTATTGATTCATGAAACCAAAAAAAAAATCGGTCAAACTTTGCTTTTCGCCAATCGGCGTGAAAACTAGGGTAAGTAGACGGGGCCTTGGGGAGTTCGACTAAGCCAATGCATTTTAGAAGGAAATTTCAAAATCTAATAGGCTTTTAACAAACAGGGCATGTAGATAGTGGCAGATTGACCTCGATGAAAACGAAAAATTTTTGGTGATTGGCTGTGTCTATATTTAACACCTGAGAAACCAGGGCAACAAATTTGTTTGTGCTTTTTTTTTCTGAGACTTCTAGTGCATGTAGGCAGGAACAAGGGGGCCTTAATGTGGACAAAAGATGATTTTTCAGGAATCACTGCAGATGGAAGGTAAGGGTACTGGAAACTGTGATTCTCCAATTCTCTCTGTTGATGCCAGTAGTATTGATGGAGCAGAAGTAACGTCCAATGCATGGTCTAACGGCTCCCTCCGAACCTTCGGGATTCCAAACTTCAGTAAATTTTCGCGCCCTTCGTCCACCGCCGGAGGTATACTGCGCACATCTTGTACACCGTGTGCGGTAGCAACGACTTATCTTGGTAACCCAGCTTGATTTCAAAGGAAGCCTCATAGACGTGCTTTACAATTTCTGTGGTGATCTTCCTGTCAACTGACAGCGTGTAAGCCTAATACCCGCGTATGTAGCAAACCACGTCAGGATCATTCCTGCATGACCATCGCACTGAAGTCACATCAATCAACTGAAAGAAATGGAAAAATACAGGTTAATGTTAGACAATGAAATTTAGAATCAATTTGATTGGCTAATGGTTAATAAAGTAACCTTACAATTCCAAATAAACGTATGCAGTTACCTTTAGGAAACAAGTTAACGTTGTAATTCTATACATTCTTCAATAAAAATATGATTGAACTCAAAACCGTGATATTAGCACATGTATAGCTCGTCAGGTAGGCATAGGGCTTTTTATAAGAAAGTTGACTTGACAGAGCAAAATGAATGTGAAATTAAGACTCAGAACAACAAGAATAGTCTAAATAATGACGAAGACCACACTGCCTTTCCATAATACAACTACAGAAGGGAGAATAATGAGGACTTTTTTCCCAAGACAGTGAACCAACAAAGCCTATTCGAATATTTCGGCCCTATATCTAAGGGCCGTCTTCAGCAAAGAAAATAATAAACAATAAAACACTTACAATAAAAGTAACTTGCTTAGTTTTATTACAAGTAATAAAACTTACTTGGTGTTACAATAACACTTACAATAAAAGAGTCTTGGCTGAACTTTTCGTTAAGAAGTAATGATGCCAAGGCTATTTTAAAAAATTGGATTTTTAACCGAGAACTCTTATTGTAAGTGTTTTATTGTTTATTATTTTCTTTGCTGAAGACGGCCCTTAGATATAGGGCCGAAATATTCAAATAGGTTTTGTTGGTTCACTGTCTTGGGAAAAAAATCCTCATTATTCTCTCTTCTGTAGTTGTAAAACTAGTCTAAATCAGTTTTGGCTGTTACCCAGTTTCTTTTTCTGTTTAGTGCTGTTCATATATAACCAATTTTGGCTTAATAGTTGATTTTCCTTGCAGAATAAGTTATGCCAGTCAAGAACTAGCTGTCTTGGTTTTACTATAATTGGCCATGGCTTGACTTTCAAGTCTTTCATCACTCCCGCAAAGTTGATCAAATTACTGAAGTGAAAACTTTGCTTAAAGCTTTGCTAAATTGCCAGGATTTTAACTGTGTGTATAGGCTAGTGTTCACACATTAATATTTGAAGTATAGATTTTTTTTTAATCAAAAAATTTCCACGCCAAAAATTTATTTTAATATTTTAGCATTTTTCAATTTTAGCGTGTTGTCCTCTCGTTGTAGGTTATAATATTATTGCACTGATTTATAATTCAGTTATGCAAAATTCTTTTTACATAGTTGAAAGCTGGAACAAGAACCAAAAGGCTCCTTTTCTGCAAAATATTGAGTGTATTTCCTTCTATAGTAATTGAAACCTCTTTTGAGCGAAACGAAAAGAGAAAGTTGCAGAATTTTTTTTTGAAACCTAGGGGAAACCTAGAATTCCTTAGGAATTCCGGATCAATGCTCATTCGTATCCTTCCTCGCCCTCCCGATACGAACCAGTTTTGTTTAACACCCTCTATGATACTGAATAAATAAATTTATTTGATAAATTTCCCTTTTTGATATTTCTTCAAGAATTATGTTTTATAATTCTATTAGTTGTCAATTTATAAGCTAAATCTTTGAACTAAATCTTGAACAGATAGAAAACCATAAAAACAGGATCGATAGGAAATAATATATGTCATGCTCCTTTGAGACTTCAAAAAACACCAGGTAAGAAACAACTATTTTGCTGTCAGACCCTAAAGATTACTTACTCTTTTTGCAGAAGGTTCAAGTACCTTGGAAATCTATACTAACTTCGCTACCTTTCTATGCCATTCTTGTGGCGAATGTGTGCAACAACTGGGGATTCTTCATTTTACTAACTGAAATCCCGATCTATATGAAGAACATGCTGCATTACGACATAAAAAGTGTAAGTTTGCTTATTTTGTTCATGTTTTTCTTGTACTCTCTGTTTTGCAAATTTTGTTGCAGTCTGTATTTTATGACGAAAAAAGTAAGGCTGGTAAGGCAAAGCTCCTTTAATTCTCTATGTTAAGTATTTGTAAACCCTTTTGGCCTAATAATATATGATGGAGCTTTCACATGTTTGTAAGGAGTGACAGGTAACAAACGGTGCACTGATGATTATAGTTCCGTTATTCCCAAAACAGCATTGTGTTTTTCTTAATTAGATAACACTTAGTGTGCTGACTATTAATTTAGAAATAGCCCGAATCTAGATACATAACATCGAGAAAAGATTTTAAGCTTTTAGTTTAAAAAAAGAAATTGTTAATTCGTAATTGCCAATGGAGTGGTTTAATGGAGTGGCCCATAAGAGTGGTTTATTCAATACTTTAGTCGTAAAGGCTAAAATGGATAAGTTTAACTGGGAAATCTAAACTGGTGTTAATTCAACATAAAAGCTGTAGCTAGAAGTTTTCTCGTAAACCTAAAGCCGAAGTAAGTTTATAGTGAAAGCCAAAAATTGCATTAGTATTATTGTTATTTTGTAATTGTCTAAAGGAGATAAAAGAGTAGTCAATTTAAAGTTGAGTCGTATAAAACTAAACTGGAAGAAAATTCATCTCAAAAACTAAGTATGACGTGAAAGCTTAAGGTAGAATAAGTTTTCTAAAAAAAAAACTAAAGCTGAAGTAAATTTATGGTGAAAGTCAAAGCTTGAACAAGTTTTATTGTAAAAGTGAAGTACCTTTATCTCAAAAGATACAACTAGTGTTCCATTAAAATAGGAGATAAAGATAATAGAGGATACATGCTGGTGTCATGACAAACTAGGTAAATACAGGGCCAGATAAAGGACGATTTGAGCAATTGGGACCAATCGAACCCAACATTGAAAGGATCCCACGTTTCCAACGAAATGAAAAAAGAAGATTGTCAAATTTAAAGCAAATTGTTTTTGACGATAGGGGATAAATTGTGAGTTATTCAAATAACCAAAATATATTTGTTTCCATCTTATATTGCTGGATAATTTTTAGTAATGGGTTTATTATTACAAAATGTATACTTTATAATATGGAAAACTGATACTCTATCTAAATATTTAATATGTAAAGAAGGCCCCTAGATAAAGATCCAATTTGGCCGCACTGATTCAATCCGGACCTGGGTCCGGATCTACTCTGAGTTTGCTTTTATGACTTGTCATTCTATCCGAGATCTCTTGGGCTTAGATTACTAGGCTTAGGGATATTAGACTCAGGCTTAGATTAATATTTCCTCTGTACAAATATAGTCTCTAAGGTTAGTTCCGACTGCTCCTTGAAGGCGCTGTGTATTCCCTTAAAGACTGATGAATTGAGGTGAATTGTTGAACTTGTAAAAATTTGCCTTGAAGACTTTTTAATTTGATTCGTTTGTATCCAGTTCTCGGTTTTTAAGGTTTGGTTTGATTGAAAGCTATTGCTAATTTACAAACCTGACCTAATTAGCTTGACTAACTCTGACCTCACTAAGTTAACCAAACCTGACTTAAAATAATTGCACGATAAACTTATATCCTTTTCCCTCCAAAATCAAATATATAACATACTAGGACAGCTGTCATTTTGAAATTTTAGAGTTGATCATGGGTCCTCGTCAAAAGCGAGAATTATCCCCTCCTGAAATCAATGTCATTTTATCTCCACGTGTGACATATTGACATTGGAAAGACATTTTTTTTTTACCGATGCACTGCTGTTGAAATATGACTAGTAACAAGTTACACTTGACACTCTTTGTATTAACTCGGTAATCATTGTTGGAAATGCATATTGTAGTATTTTTGGTTCTGGAATTTGATGACTATAAATCGTCAGGATTCGGCTAATTCTTTTTCATCTTCTTTTAGAATTCACTTATTTCTGCGTTTCCGTATCTAGTCATGTGGATTTTCAGTCTTATCTTCAGTCCTATTGCTGATGCCTTGAACAAAAAGAAAATCCTTACCCTAACTTGGGTTAGAAGACTGTTTAACGCAATAGGTAAGATAATTTTCTCCAAGTTTGTGCTCAAAATTTTTGAGTTCTATTGATATATAGTCTTGTTAAGAAGGTTATACTTATTATCGAGGCACTATACATAGAATAAAATCCACATTTTTTTTTGCCCCCGATTTAACTTTTTTTCCATTTTAATGTCAAAATGGCTTAAATTACATTACGTGCATCCTTAAAAAATCAAACAGTTCGTGGTAACGAACTGTAGTAAGGAGCGACCCGGCTCAATAGTAACCAAAACTCTAAAAAAAGAAATTTTTATAGCAATAGTTACATCAAAACTTACCCATAAAAAGTAACGAGCCTGAGAAAATTTGCCTAATTTTAGAAAATAGGGAAGCACCCCTTATAGGAACACCCCTTAAAAGTCATGGAATCTTAACGAAAATCACACCATCTGATTTAGCGTATTAGAGAACTCTACAGTAGAAGTTACAAGCTCCTATCTACAAAAATGTGGAAATTTGTATTTTTTGTCACAAGACCGATCACGGATGCGTGTTTATTTGTTTGTTTTTCTTTTTTTTTTCAGGGGTGATCGTGTCGACGGTCTTATAATGTCACGAGAAGGCTCGTTCTAACGGAAATTAAAAGTTCTAGGGGCCTGTTTAAGTGACCAAAATTTGGAGGGCACCTAGGCCCCCTCCCACGCTCATTTCTTCCTAAAGTCACCGGATCAAAATTCTGAGATAGCCATTTTATTCAGCATAGTCGAAAAACCTAATAACTATGTCTTTGGGGACGACTTACTCCCCCACAGTCCCCGTGGGAGGAGCTGCAAGTTACAAACTTTAACCAGTGTTTACATATTGTAATGGTTATTGGGAAACAGACGCTTTCAGGTAGATTTTTTTGGTTGGGGGGAAGGGGTTGATGGGAGGGGCTTATGTGGGGGAACTTTCCATCGAGGAATGTGTCAATTTGGAAGAAAATTTCCATGAAGGGGGCACAGAATTTTTTAGCTTTTTTTTTAAAACAATGAAAAAATAAATAACAAAAAGTTTTTTCAACTGAAAGTAAAGAGCAGCATTAAAACTTAAAATGAACAGCAATTATTACGCTTATGAGGGGTTCGCCTCTTCCTAATACCTTACTCTTTACGCTAAATTAATTTTATTAATTCCAACTATTTATTCTATGGCCTTTGTGATTCAGGGGTCATTTTTAAGGAATTGGGACAAAATTTAAGCTTTAGTGTAAAGAGCGAGGTATTGACGAGGGGGTGAACCCTTTCATAAACGAAATAAAAACATATAGAAGTTCGTTACTTAAGTTAATTTGTAAGTTACGTATATTTTTACTAATAAAAGCGTTCGTACAAAATTAAAAGTTGTAGTTGCCTTTTTAAATAACAAAACAATTGGAGGGTAACTAGGCCTACTCTCCTGCTCCTTTTTTCTCAAAATTGTCCGATCAAAACTATGAGAAAGCCATTTAGTCAAATAAATAAATTAGTATGCAAATTTCATTTTAATTATTCATGTGCGGAGAGCCAAAATCAAAACATGCATCAATTCAAAAACGTTCAGAAATTAAATAAAAAAAGCAAGTTTTTTTAATTGAAAGTAAAGAGCGACATTAAAACTTAAAACGAACAGAAATTACTCTCCTTACTTCCTTACTTTCAGCTAAAAAAAACTTGTTTTTTTTTTTTATTTAATCACAGTATACAACTCACGTTATTCACAAACAGCCTCCTAATTCCACTATAATTTCTACTCAAAGGTTTCTGAGCTCATTCATTGGGGATTTATAAGTTGCGGAGTTTAATGGGTCGAGAGAAGTCTGTCTGAGTAGTTGTGTCGGTAGAGACTTGCTAGGCAAGGAGTTGATTTTTGGGGCTGGGAGTCATTTGGGAACAGGTAGTAATACTGCCAACACTTATAATCATAAAACTATTAGACTGTTGTTGTTTTTTTTTACGAGGAACCTTATTTAAAAATCATCATTTTGCTCAAGACCAAAAAGGAAGACTCCTCTCGGAAAAAAGTTAGGATGTCTTTATGTTTGAATATATCTTGGTGGACAGAAACCATTTAGGGGCTCAGCCCTTACAAGTATGGGGCTCCTAAATAGTACTTGATGTTTGTTCTTATGTATAATAGTTTAAGAAATTTAGTGCTATTAAGAAATAGAACTAATAATAAAACATTAAAATAGTATTAACAAGTCTCTTTTTGTTGTCTCTTGGTCATATTTTCAGTATGTTGAAAAAAAAAGAAATCACAATATTTGTACATTTCAAGTAGAAAAAGATTGCTATACCAAGAAACAACAGGCTTTGAGGGAGTGGTTTTAACTTAAATCCCTCTTCTTATCTACACGTTTATTTTGGAATAAGGCACAAAAAGTTCTAGTAAATTATTCTTACGAGTGAACTATACGTCAATTATCGGCTGTAGCCTTTAGCCTTTAAGCCTTTAAGTCATCAAAACATTGAGATTTTTGTATTATACAACAACTTAGTTGGATTTAAATGGATACAAATAATGCTTAATGAAGGAAGAAAAATTAAGATTAAATGTAAATACATTATCATCTAAGAAAAATAAAAAATAAAATGCAAGAAAAATAAAATATAATACCTTGTAATACTAATCCCAAAAATTACAATTATGCTCGAAAAACTAAACTTACTAAATCAGGTTTGCAAAAGTAATAATAAACTATAAATAAACAGAAATCACAAGCATTGCCAACCTTAAAACTTGAGATCTATTCCCACCCAACCCCCTAAAAAAAGAAGAAAAAATAGAAGCTTTAGTCACTTAAGTTGAAGGCATCTGACATGACTCGTTCTATAAAATTTCTCATTAAATTCACAAAATGTTTCCCCAGCTGTTCTAATAAGCTCACAAATGGTATTGAATTTTTGGGGAAAATGGTACAGCCAATAACATTTATTTTCTTTCTCCATTTTAGGTCATGGAGGTCCAGCTATTTGTTTAATAGTCTTGGCATTTGCTGGATGCAATGAGATATTAACATTAGCTATGCTGACAATGTCAGTGGGACTTCAGGGTGCCATTTATAGTGGATGGTTCAGTAATCATATAGACATTGGCTCAAATTTTGCAGGAACCATGTTTGGTATAACTAATGCAGTTTCGACAATCCCATCTTGGGTTGGTCCTTTAACAGTTGGGTTTATTACAACTGGGAATGTAAGTAAATTTTCTTAGCGTTCAACATGAAAATTTAAGAATATGTTCTTGTATCATCAATGATTCAGTGTTTTGTACTTAGTATGAGCCCTTCAATCGCGGAAAATAAGAAAATATTTTTAAGATATTCATGTGAACTCAGGTCAATGTTCGGATGGTCCAAATAGTCTAACAGATTTGATTTTATCTGATCCGATAGACCTATTGACATAAGCCTAAATAGAGCATTATGTTTTAATTGGTATGCGTTAAACGATTACAACGATTAGAGTTTATTTACATAGTTTCAAAACACTGAATCAACAAAACTAAAAACTTTTCTATGGGAATTCAGAAAAATAAATGTAGACTATAGTTGCCATTAAAACCACTAATAAGCTTCATTGGAGAAATTTGGTGCCAGAAATTAGTTACTTTCAGCTTGGGTCAGACTCCCCACCTCATTTTTAACGTGAATGCACACATAAAAGTATATTTTTTTTTCTTTTTATTGACATATTTGGCGGTCCCCATCTGAACCCCTTCACCAAAATTTAATAATGTTTTAATTATAATTAAATTTTAATAAAATTAAATAAATCAATAAATTGCAAATTAAATAGCTGGTGCTCTTTTTAGTTATTTGGAGGGGGAAGGCAGACACATATCTTTGCTACTCAGCTTTGTTAAACAGCTGTTTTTGTAACTTATATTATTTTATTCGTAAATTTATATCTTTTTGAATACTTCCTTCTCCTCTTAGGTTTGTGAACTCGAATACCCTCTTTCCAATAATGATCCAATTAAACACCCTCCGAAATCTAATCCTAGTTGTTCCCTTAGTCCTCTTAGACACACTTCATCGCCATCCAAATTTATTTTATTACTCTTCTCATGCAACCACCAAGGTAAATTTTAACCCTTCAATGTCTCTGATTTTTTTTTTTTAAAGGCATATATTTGGTCCCTAAGACCTCCTTCTTTAGTTCTTTAGTAGGCCATCTAAGTAACAAAGCCTTCAGCAATGAAATTTCTGAGATGGTTATAAGATATCCTATTTATTGTTCTTTTTGTTTGTTTTTTATTACTTAAAGGATCCGAACTATTTCTCTTGTAGATGAAATAGAATAAAAAAGATAAAAAAAGACTACAAATAAAATAAATAAAAAAGTCAAATAAAAAAAGGCTAGAAAACAAAACATTCACAGGCATTTTGGTAGTTTTTTTGTCAATGACCTTATTTTTTACTAAAATAAGTATTCTTAAAAATGTTCTACTTTTATTACTTGAAGTAAATTTATTTGGTTTGTTTCCAGCAAACACTAGAAGCCTGGCGAATCGTGTTTCTTATGACATCTGGTGTTTTGCTGATCAATGTTGTTTTCTTCACCCTTTTTGGTACTGCTGAGGAACAGCCGTGGAACTGCATACAAACAGGAAGCTCTGAAGATTTAGAAAAAAGTGAAGCCGACAAAGATGAATGTGAAGAAGAGAGCAATAAAAAAAATTGATATTTTAGTTTATTTTCCCTATGGTTTCGGCAAGGTTCTACCAGGCCTACAATTTTTTATGCCTCTTTATCGGAATTCCGAGACATTTCATTAAATTTTTAGAACATAAGCCGATCATGTTTTTCACAATAAGCACTAACACAATTTATATATTTTCACGTCCTCCTAGCATTCATTCCTTTAAGTACTCCTAAGTACATCCAACAGTAGACGAAGACCTTTTTTGTAATCAAAATAGACTTCCAGACGAAAGTAAAACAGTTCAAAATAGGGATGAAACCTTTTTATTGACAGTGTTTTTATAGAAAGATCAGCAAAGAGATGTAAGAGAGCACAAATGACCTATCAAAAGTGTTAGGGGACCTGTATCATTAAAACCTAAAATAAGGAGTAAACATTTTATTCAGTACCACTAATTGAACATAGAAAATATAACAAGATATATAATAACACTACCAAGCATAATAAGAACACGTTTTGGCACTGTACAACCCTTCACGTATTTGCCCTTAAAATAACCAATGGGTAATACAGGACGTATATCACAGCTAACTTTTGCCTTTTTAGATATAGCAATTCGAATAAATAGACAAAAACACATGAAAAATAAAAAACATATTTCTTAAAATAAAAGAAATTTCATCACGCATTAATACACATAACTATTCCTAAGTTATATAGAAATTAATAAAAAAAATGTAAAGGTAAAATGCATTGGACTTTATTGTCCCTACCGGCGGTGCTGACCTGCCGAAGTGCAATGGGGGTTGGGGACCAACCATCCTGTGCTTTCGCACACCTTTCCTGTTTACCTTCCCTAGATTTCTCCAGGTACCCATTTAGAACTGGGTCGACTCTGGCTGAGCTTATAGAGTCATGCCGCTGACCTCCGTCCCAAACCAAATAATTGGGTGCATTAGGATTCGAACCCTTAGCATCTCGGACAAAGGATCATAAATCCAGCGCATCAATCCACTCGGCTATGACGAGAAATAATAATATATAAAAATTAACGACGAAGGACAATATACTAAATGTTTGTAAAAGGAGTC
This sequence comes from Artemia franciscana, assembly GCF_032884065.1. Lineage (NCBI taxonomy): Eukaryota > Metazoa > Arthropoda > Branchiopoda > Anostraca > Artemiidae > Artemia > Artemia franciscana. Next base: position 31,711,542 of record NC_088863.1, read on the forward strand.
GGCTCACTGTGATGACCAAAAACATAGTCTCAGAGGGAGTAAGTGTCCAAATGGGCTTGGGATGCACATTCTTTGAAATAAATACTTTATCGAAATACCTCCCTCACGATGCATTGGAAAACCTGACTTTATCGCAGTACTTTCTCGTTCTTTTTTCTACATGGAGAGTACACAAGGAGGCAGTTTTAAAATTCATCTCAAAAACTTTCTTCCATACATTCTTTCCAGAATTATCGCTATACAGAATATAAGCCCTAAGTTGACAAGTTATTAGCTTCATAAAGCAATTATTCGCTTCATAATAGCTTTATAAAATTAGCTTATTAGTTAATTAAGTTACTTTGTCCTGAGACTTCAAAATAATCAGTTTAATAGACAACCCAAGACGCTAAAAGACTACAAATAAAACTTGCTTTAAAATTTACTTTTGGCAGAATTAAATACCCTTATTCCTGTACAAGCGACACTACGGCTTAACCCATTCCGTAAATTCTAAAAGATCCCAGTTTTATAAATATTTTACTAAACGTTTTTATTAATGAAGACCTAGTTACAGTTCAGAGAGCTATTATTAGAATATTTTATTTTAATCAAGTCTTTGGAGTTAGAAAAGACGCTAGATTATTTTTTCTCAATTATGGCTGATCTTCCTTCTTTAATGGATTAACTGAAGAGCCAAGAGGACAAAAACCAACTAGGAAACTCATAGGAACACATTAACTTCTCGCAGAAACAATGTCTCGCGCCCCTTGCCTTGGACTGCAACATTATCGAAACGTTTTTTTTCCGTTTAGCTTTTTTGTATTTAAAGACATTGATGCATTTACAATAGAAATAGAAGTTTGAATTGAATAAAAAGGGAACAAATATGAAGCGTAATGGATTAGCAATATGTTACACTAGCAAAAACAAAGATTAAACAAACAAAATTCGAATAAAAGAAACACAAACGTAGAACAAAACAAACATACTATGTCTTACATACAAAAAAAGTAATATCATTCAGCGTACTATGAACAAGCTAGGAACAAGAGGAGGAGCAAATTAATACCTGGTTATCAACTGACCACATCTCTCTGTTCAAAAATATAAAATACCATACGAACCAGATATGATGCAAAATATTATACAATTACAAAATATTATCACAATCTTAGGGTTCATCATAAGCGAACGAATGAAATGGTAGGTGAATAGAATAATTACACTTCAAAGAAACTGCAGCAGATTCACAATTAAACTAGTAGATATACAATAACAGCAAAGTTCTGTCATATGTGAGTTGTAGTTGTCGTCTGTAATATTATCTTAATTATTTGCCAAACGGCTATTGATTGTTAAATAAACAGAACTAATGCATTGAATGTGCGTATATCTCGAAGGGCCTAATTGATAACTTATTGTATTCTCTTTTTTAAGTTCATAGTTACGATAATTAAATTTCCATTCAGTAGAAAGTGTTGTATGGATACTGGATAGAATTTGTTCGAAATTCCCATTTCATCTCTAATATTATCTTGATTTAATATTATCCCTTTCGCTATTCTGTGGACATTTTTTTTTTTTTTTCGTCAAGTGTTGACAGCCATTTTCTGCCATCGGGCACGTACAGATGGGTTCGTCTCGAGAGAGGGAGGTATAATTTTGTAGGCCAAAAAAAACAACTATCTAACAGGCAATCTAGACGACAAATATTAATATATAGAGGTAATCCAGACACATCGTTAAGGGAGGAGGGGAGGGATACTGCAAATATTTCTTACTGATTTTGTTTTAAATTTAAAGGGACATGTGACTGAAAAACTATGATCTTCCCTCCCCCAATTAAAAAACAAACATATGCTGTCAACCAATTGCTAGAGGAAGCAATTTTTGGCTTTTTTTTCCCTTTTCATAACTGATACTTTTATGAAATTTAATTTTTTTTATCTCATATCCATAGTCCATGATGACAGAGATAAGTGCCCAGTTGATAACCATGTTTTGAATATAATCCTCTACCACCATTTCCAGAAATTCACTATCACATCATTGGCTTAATGACCAACAACAACAAATAAAAACACATGATTCTACTTTCTTTTGAGTCAGGAGGATTAGAAGTGACTATTTAAAACCGTCAATTAAAAGAGACATTTATAGGTAATTTCCAATTGACTTAAAAACTAGATGAATGCCAGTATTTCAAAGCTATATCTAGAAATAGAAAGTGCTGTTTTCATTTATGTATATATATATATATATATATATATATATATATATATATATATATATATATATATATACATATATATATATTTATTTATTATTGCCAGAATATATATTTATTATATATATATTTTATTGCCAGAATACAACATTCACTCGCCATCGATTTGCTTTAGAAATACAGATCAGTAAGAACCTGAACTAATTCTATTGTGAAATACAAACGATTCCATCATTCGTAAACGTTTAGCTAATTCTTTATAAAACCGACATATGTAGAGTTAAAGTTAGCCTAAGCCCAAAACTATACTAAACTGTCTTGAAATTGAAAACTTGAAATTGGCTTTAACTGTTTTTTTTTTTTTTTTTTTTTTTTTTTTGAAACTTCATATTTTCACTTAATTAGCTTGAACAAGAGGCCAAATATTTGGACAATTAAAATTATACAGAAATTCAGATAGTTGAGAAACATATTTGTGGGTAAACATGTCACCCCAAGAAAATCAATCCAATTATTATGTCAATACTAAATAATATGATCAACAATATTTGCAATATCAGTTTAAAATTGAAAATTTTTCTCATTTACAAAAACATAGAAAATTGTTTGTTGTATAGGGTGCATTAAAGTACTTTACTCCAGGACAAACATTTTACTTTATCCTTAACAAAAACCAAATGGCGATCATGTCAAAAGGGCGTTTTGATAAGTCATCAGCCAAACATTCATAGGTAAACTGAAATATAGACAATAAAACAAGAATTCGGCTTACATTATTGGCAATAATAGTTCTAGCTTGAAATATCATTTTTAAAATGGCTTAAAAAGAAAGAGATACTATGAATATATTAGGACCACTATACGGTCAAATTTTGCTTCGTTAGACTCTTAATATTGGAAGATAGGAGGTTTCGTTTGACAATTTTGATTAAGGAAATATTAGTTTCAATATTTTTGGAAGGATTTTCTCAATATAAGCAGGGTTAAAAACTTCACACTTTTGTATGAGGATAAATTTCTAGAAATCTCAAATCCCATCACATCAAGCTGTTGCACAAGTTTGTATTCAACTGACTTATTAATCACAATTCAAATCTTTGCACTCAACCACTTTAATTTCATGAAATAAACTGTGGTGCTATCGAGGTGTCCTATAGTATCTTAAAACGATGTAGCCCAAGACCCGAAATATGAGCAAGAACAAAAATAAAATGACAGTGTTTACTTCCAACGGCAGAATGGGATTACCTGAAGCTTCTATGATAAGATGATATGGGATGGTTCCATTTTCTTTTTGATTACAAGATGAAAATCTGGAGTTTTCAGAAGCACATCTAAACAAAACATCAATATAGTTAATATATGCAATAATAATACAATAAAAATTCACAATGGAAGAAAGCAAAAAATGGAAAAAGATATTTAAAATAAGCTTCTTTTTCTTTTTAACTTCTTAAAGCAGTTTACAAAAACCATTCACATGCTAATGTAAATACGAAGAAAAACAACAGGCTTCTGATATTATTAATATTCTATACATTACCCTTAGTGCTACCGCTTTTCTGATTTTCTTCTATGTTTTATTATGCAAGCTGGATGTCACTAATGTAGTGTAACTCTGTTGATTTAAGTTTTGTTTTATTTTATATATATATATATATATATATATCTTTAAAAACGTAAAAAATCCAGATTAAACTTCAAATGAGCTGAGAATGCAAAAAAAAGAAAGTATTATTTCTTTTTCTTGGTTATAAACAGGAAAAGTCACTACATACAACCAAAAAGAGTAACCGGACATATTACTGAAAAACCAGCATAAATCGGTAGAAGACAAACTTCTACTTCGCATTAAATGTTTTTGAGTAATTCAGAATTCCGACCAAATATTTTATGGTTCTTATTCTATAAAGATTCAAATTTTGCTTTTATGGGTTGTACCTCCAATTAAAACTACTTCTGGCAGCATATTTGCTTTATCACTGAGCTTTAACAATAGGTTTAGAGTTTGATAAGAACAAGTGAGAGAGAAAAAAGAATCTAAATCAGGAAAAATACAAAGAAAATTAGTGAACAAAGTAATGATGAGAGAAATATGTAAGGGTTATTCTTAGAAAGATCAACCTTTAACGAAGTCGCAATCCAGTTGCCCTACGTTGATGAGATTTTAAGGAGTAGACCTATGAGAAATTTGGGCTAGATGAATCTCCACTTTTCCCCATTCCAAAGTAGTGGCCCCGTGATCTTTCAAAATTTGCGATATATGAATGAATTTTTTAAGAATAGCTCTAAGGGCAATGAAACAAGGCTCAGTAATTCCATACTTGCAAGATACGACGGATTCTACGAAAATAAGTACATGATTGGATTCAAGCCAGGACTGATGATATAGACCTAAGTTTGGCTTAGAATCTAGCCCAAGCCCTGGTAGCTATTATATCAAGGCCTAAGGTTCAAGAGAAGTAGACTCCGTGGATTTCTCTTCTTTCTATTTTTTATTGGCAAAGTTAAGAGAGGGATTGTTAATCTGTGTCAAAATTCTTGAAAGCTTTTGTTAAAAGGGTAAAATTCCACTACATTTAATCTTATTGCAAAATGACTTTTAATCAGATCATAGAAAGAAAAAACTGAACGACACAATTACCTACTTTGGCCAAGACATTGAAATTCTTAAAGACATAAAATAGTTTCAGTAAGATTATAAGCAAATATGTACTTTTTAGGATGTTTTTTCGACTCAATCACGATTAAAGAAGGACAGAGGAAAGAAAACATCGAGAATAAGAATAAAAACCCGTCAAAATATCACAGTTTGTTGTTGTTTGTTTGTTGTTTTTTTTTGCATACACAACTGCAGAGGAGATAAATACCCTAAAAAACTTTCAGAGGACCGAGGTTAGTGCTGTAGAAATTCGAAAGATTCAAATTGTAATTCAATTTGAGAAAATTGAAAAAGATTCAATTGCAATTTGAATTGCAAAAGCAATTCAAATTGTTTTTAATTTTGAAGATATCTTCATTACCTTAAATTGGATTATTCACCATTTTTATAAAATTTAATATAAACAAAGAGTAAAAACGTTTTTGAGACCCTGATACTTAAGAAAATTGAGAAGGCAACCACCACTTTTAAACCATTCATACTTTGGGCAAAGAATGAACTGAGGGGTTCATTCCCCTCAGTCAGTGGGCATCTGCCCACTTCAGTTTTTCTGACAACTGACACTAAATTCTTTTTATTTTATATTTTTACACCTCTATGGTATACCTTGTGCCTCCAGATTTTGAGGCCTAAAACTGCGATTGCTCTTTACTTTCATTTGATTTTTTTATCTAATGCTAGAGTAAAATTACGTTTATGAAGAGAAATTTAATTACAGTCAAAATAGAATTCTTACAACCCTAATTCAGCATTTACAATCGCTAACAAACTGACCTTATTAGTGGGCCACCACTAAATTCAACCATCTGCATTGACTGGAAAGCATAATGAATCATAGACAATGACCGTGCCCATTGAAGCCAGGGTGGAACTTTAGTTGCAAGAAAGCCACCAAATAGTTGCATAGCCAGGGTATATAAAGCACTGACGGTGGTTGACGCTTGGAAGTCCATACATAATGCACCAATAAATAAACCAGCACTCTAAAGTAAAAATAAAAACACTGATTCATTTACAGTCAACATAGTAAGAAACGAGTACCCACCTCGCTGTACTGTACGTAGTTTGCAGTAGTAACATTATTTTTTACAATAAAGATTAGAAAAAGTATGATATTTTTACAGATAAATATATTCATCTGTAACAAAAGAAGCATGGCAAAATCCATTAAATTGAAAGATTGTCATTGGAACGAAATCAGGCAACAGTAGATAATATCCACCAAAGAGTCCTAACGTGACATTTTAATGAGTGGATGGAATGGGGGAATAAGAGGATTGGAATCGCCAACATGTCTGTAAATTAGCCTTTTCTAAATGCTTTCTTGTCCCCCTTCCATTAGGTAACCCCCTAAGTAGTCATGAGTGAATTCTTATTAAAGAATCTCCAGATTATTTAAACTATCTTTTATAAATCCAAAGGTATATGGAGTTATTGTTATCAAACAGTTTGTGGTACCAAACTGTAGTAAGGAGCGACCCGGCTCAATAGTAAACTAAACTCTAAAAAACAGAATTTTGATACTAAAAGATCCATCAAAAGAATATGATTTTGACTTCATCAAATTTAGTCTTTGTCATCAAAAATTACGAGACTGAGAAAATTTGCCTTATTTTGGAAAATAGGGGGAAACACCCCCTAAAAGTCATAGAATCTTAACGAAAATCACATATTCAAAATTAAAACGACAGAAATTATCCCGCACATGAGGGGGCTACCCTTCCTTAACCATCTTTTCTTTACGCAAAAGTTCTAAAGCGGTATGTTTAAAGCATCTATGAGTACAATATATAGGCAAACGATTGCCTTTTAAAACTTCTAAACTTAAATTTGTGTCGTTTCAAGCAAATATACATTAACAAGCTATTCTATTGGTGGGAGGAGTCGGAAACGACTACAGTGGTTTTCCTCTAGAGCAGTAGAGCTCGAAGCGTTAGGAACAAGAAATAAAACTTCAGTGTAAAAATCAAGAGATGCGACCACGGAATTATTTCTGTTTGTTTTACGTTGTAATGTTGATCTTTACTTTCATTTAAAAAGATTTTTTTTTATTTATGTTCATTTTTAAAACCATATTCAGGTTTACCCTAAATATGACAAGAGCTATTGGCCCCTAAAATCCGCCTCTTTAAATTAATTAAGTTCTGCAGGCTTATCAGCAATCAGAGTTTTGTGACGATGATATTTTGCCAAAGTTCAGATCACCACTGAAATGTGGAAGTTCTCTTTGGCGTGAACTATTATATTACTTAAAAAGGACACTATATCTTTAAATGTTCGCTTGAAGGAACCTTTTAACAATCTAGGACTACTGACTAAGGAGGATCACAAGCATCCCTTTTTGGGGGAGTCCATGCCTGTTGCTAATAATGCCAATTTTCATGTGCTGGCAGCTTTTTACGAGCAAATTTAAAATAAACACATTTTATATATTTAGAATCCGCGAATAGAATCTATTGTTGTATATATTTTAATATGAAATCCATTTTTTAGATCTTCTGTTCTTATTGACAAGGGTCACTCTTCGCTTGCAGTTTAATACTACGAGATACTTGAAGTTACTGAAACCGAATGGAGTCTACTACTCCCTCCTTCAACCCCCGTTTTTTACGCTCAATTTCAATATTTGCATATTAGTGCTTCTAGAAAGATAATCAATCCTGAAACAGTGCACGGGGAAGGGGGTATGAAATATCAAATGGATTATAATATCATCATTTTCACAGTTGACAAGGTGAGTTCTTCTAATATTTTTTTTCGTGAGGATGTCTCCGTTGGACACCGGAAGGGGAGCCGAGGGGTCATTTCCCCCTGAAAACAAGAAGACGTTAAAATTTATATAAACAGAAAACGTGAAATATTTTTATTTTAAATTTCGATAAAACCAAAGTTTCTGGTTGTACTTGAAAACTTGATGGTCGCACTCATGACACCTCCCCCCCCCCCTCTTTTACCCCCATTTCAAACCGGTAATAATATGAGTGTAACTTTTTGTTACACAGTAAAAGTATTTCTGCTGTAAAAAAGGAGCTATCACTCCGGAGTACCCGCATTAGAGGATTAGTCTAAATATTCCCTGGAATGAAGGGAGATTGCAAACTTCAAATCTGAAATTGCAAATCTGTATTCATCGGAAGACTAATTAGTACAATTTTTACATAAGACACTTTTTGAGGCTTCAGGCACATTCCCCTTCCCCCACATACACAAAGATCAACCTGCATCCTCCATCCAAGCATACATCATTATACGTGATTTTATCGAGTTTCAAATAAACCACCTTAGCTCTTAAATAAATATATATATTAACTATTTATTTTGTATGAACTACGTTCCACTTTAGGAACGAATGTTGCATCCCATGGCATATCTCCCTCTGTTGAGGAGCTCAATATACAATTTTTCAGTAATCTAAATCGATAGCCTAGCTTGGAATTTTTGGATCGATGGATTTTTTATTTTTATCCTTTTCGGAATTTTTTATTTTTTACCACGAAACGACAGAAAAAGCCACTTTGCTCTGCACAATCATCTTTAATATTAAATAATAAAAAACAAGCTTCTTCAAATGAAAGTAAGGAGCAACTCTAAAACTTAAAACGAAAAGATATTATTCTGTATATGAAAATGGCTGCCCCCATCTTAATACCCCGCTCTTTATGCGAAAGTTTGACTTTTTGTCACAACTCTTCAAAAAGACTCATGAAAACTAAGAGCCATTGAATTAGAATAAGAAGCTCTTTAGAGTAGTAAAAAACTTTATTTATAAGCAATTAAAAAATTCCGCGTATTTTTTTTAACGTATATATAAAGTATTCATATTTGTAATGCTTAAAAAGAGGGTTTTCGAGAAAAAAACCTTTTATAGGGATGCCAGATCTCGTCTTTCTCCTTCGTGGGCAGGTAAGCAAATGAATACTCCCTTATATGTTATACTTACTATATTTCTGTAATAAAAGAGAAGCTATCATCCAGCGGTATCTATATTACACACTTAGTCTAAACATACTCCTCACAATGAAGGGAGATTAGGAATTAAATTCCACGCTTTTTAAGGAATATAGATACCGCTGGTAAGTCGCTCCTTACTTACGGTTTCTTACTACGAACTATTTGACTAGTATTATCGGTTAATCAAAATCAGGATCAACATTGAAATTGAGTTAATTAAGTGGAATCAAGATCGAAATTGGAAGACGATTTTGAAGCACCATCACAAACATTAGTAAACAACAACATTATAAACAAAAATTATTAAAGAACGAAAAAAAAACATACCTGTGCAACAATGGAATTGAGTAACAAATAGCATAATAGCAACAAAAAAGTTGACACATTATGGAAGCCCATCATAGGGTACGAAATAAAATAATATAGAGCTGGCATGGTCATCACAAGTGGCAGTTCTCCGACCATTTTCGCAGAATAATATGCTGAAAGTCGATAAGCTCCAGATATCCTTTCTTTATTTACCACCTCTTGCTCTCCAGGAACTAGAAATAAATCAGGCACTTTAAAAAATTCTGCAAAAATTCAAAGCTTCAAAGAATAATAAACTAATTAAGGAGAAGTGAATTCATTAGATAAAAGTTAATTAGTGGACTGAAATAGCAGAAGGTGATTTGTGTCACTCAAGATTGCGGCAATGCTGTTATTTTCCAGTCGTCGCCAATAGTCACTTATTTGGGATTTACCTTATGCTGCTTCGAAAAGAGATTTTTAAACCGGTCCTGGTTCAGCATGTTCAGATGAAACCACGCAAGGCATTTGGTCTTTTAATTCGTTTTAGGGGTCTTTACCGTCGGGACGTCCTTGGTCGTATGTAAAGCGCTGTTGCTCTGCCTCACTTGCTGTTTCAGTCCCTCCTCTTCCGTAATTTCAGACCTTCTGATCTTTCGTCCATTAAAGTTTCTTATTTTAAATTTTAGTGGCACTTAAATATTTATTTATTTATTTGAATATTTATTTATTTTAATAAAGTAGCACTGAGATTGTTTTAAAGCTTAAAGTGAAGGATCCTGTAGTCTGTATAAAGAAAAAATACAAAATACTTGAAGACAAGGCGAAAATTATCCTTTAAGGCCACAATTTATTTCCATTTTTTAGTAAGAGTTCTGGCTCTTGATCATTTACAGGCTAAATTATTTAGCAAGTGTTTTTGTATCTTTTCTTTCTCTTTTTAAGTGTTTGATCAATATTTGATATTTTTTATTGTGAGCGTTATCATTTGTCTTTTCTTTACATTTATATTGTAGTTTACTCCTCATTTTTTGAGGGAAATAAAGAAAACAAATAAATAATAAACAAATAAAAAGAAATTCAAGGGGGGATGGCGCGCAAGAAATAAGCGCACTTTTAGACAACCATCATTACTTTGGAAAAGTCTGACCCGTTACACTAGTCTTGGAGGGAGGGTTTATGTTCTGGTGTAAATTGGATAACACATGGCAAGTCATAGAAACACAGAATTTGTTTTCCATCTATCACCTTGTTATGCACTATAGGTACGCCTGAATCAGAATGCTTTGGCACAGTAGCTTAAAATTTAAGATACCCAAAAATAACATAATATCATGAAAAACCCCAAGTCAACAAATATTTATCTAGGCACATATGATTTTTTTATACCCAATTTCGTAACATCCAAGAACTTGTTATAGTGCAAGAGAAATTTAAAGAAAATAATCTTGAAATATACATATAATCAAGCGTGTTTAGACACTTTTCACTTGCACTGAAAAGTAGGCTGAACCGATCAAGGTAGAATTTTTTTTTTTTTTTTTTTTTTTTTTTTTTTTTTTTTTTTTTTTTTTTTTTTTTTTTTTTTTTTTGTAAAATAACGTTGGAACTACAAGGATCTACTACATGCTAAAAAAAAGAAAAAAAAAAAAGAAAAAAAGTGAACATAAAAAGAAAAAAAATATGACTCACATGAAGCAAGGGCTCCAAATAAAGCAAAGAGCATCCAGTAAGTAGTGGAAAAGAACATCCACCCTTGTATATCGGATATGGTTTCTTCTTTTCGTTCTAACTGAAGCCACAGAAAACCTGCCATTAAGCCCAGTCCAATCGTCTGAATCCAGTTAAGCTTGCTAAGCATTCTGGGTTTTGCTTCTAAAAAATTCCGACGTGTCAGCACCTACAAAACAAGCAGTAACTCTAACTGTATACTTCACCAATGTTTATTTGGACACAAATTATACAGAACTTACTTTATTGGTGCTTGAATGTAAAAGTGAAAAATTTAAAGAATCTATCGCCCCATCCGGGCAAAAGTGGACACATGACGAAAAGTTGAAGACTTTGTGCATAGTTCTTCAATTAAATCCATTTAATGGAAATAAGTTCAACATTTCTTTAACTAAGTTCGCAAAATAAAACTTTGCTTCGATAGGTAGTATCTATAAGTTACATTAATGAGTTTATTGTACTCTTTGATTTGGTTCATAGCCCAACTACGATCAAACTAATAATCAAAATATTCACACTCCCTTTGTCATTGTCATAGTATTGTCATTGTCACAATATGTTTTGACACAATATTTTAAATATACTGGAGCATCATTTGCCAAAGAAACTATGATTGGGCCTTTAATTAGGTTAAAAACAGACAAGGGTTGCAACCCACCTTAAATTGAGTCCAAAATGAAGTTGGCCATTTATTATCGTAGGAAGTAAGTAGACTAGAATGACTGTGGCAGTTGCTTGAATTATCACCATGGCTTTGGCTGTCTGACCACGAGGATCGACCGGAGTCACCTTCTTCTGAGCACTCTGTTCATAATTAAAACTATATTAAATAAATATGTCTGAAAAAGAACAAAGACCAAAACAGAATGGAAGGACAAATCGTATTACTCACCAAAGTTAGCAATAAAAAATTAGAAAAGAGAAAATTGAAACTTCGGAATACGTCTAGATGCTCATAACCTTGAACATTATTCTACTACATAAGCATTAAGCCATTCGTGTCATCCCCGATACATCGTTGCGGCAAAGACTCAAGGACATGACACTTTTTTTTTTTTTTTCTTACAAAAATATGTATATTCATATTGTCTCCGCCAACTAGTTACATGAGTTAGAGGCATATGAAAGGTAAGTAAAATCAGAAATGATTAAAAAAACAGGTTTCAAGATGTAAATCTTACTCAAAGACATACAGATGGAACTTAATAAATATAAGCCAAAATGTACCTGAATTATCCAGCGTTTCTAAGTACTTTCAAAAAAATTCACTTGGATCAATCAATTTGGACAAGGAACTATTAAAACAATGTATGTCCAAGTATTTTGCTAAAGTAAGTTGAATTCTTTTTCTGGCTAGGTACAGTCAATAATGCATACATTAAAAAACAGAAAAAATAAATAAATGGGAAGGTGTTAGAGCACACTCGGTCATACATAGTCTTTGCCAAGATATAATACAATTTCTATTACAGAAATAACGGTGACCAATTTCACTGGTGAAATGCTTAAATGATTGTTGCAAAATCAGGTTTGCAATACTCACACTTCATGAGCGATTATTAATCTTGGCTTTATCGATTTATCTTGACAAGATTACTAAACTTCAAATTTTGGCAAATACAGTCAAGAGTTCAGGGAGTGAAAATCTGCCTTTTCGAAAAAACGTGTTATTGCAGGCATGAAACTAAGTTATTAGGTTGGGTAGAGTATCTAGATACTCTTGAATTTTTTGCAGAAGAAGCGCTAGATAAAAATATTTTGAATGATAATAATAAAAATATATAGCCGCTCATAGAAGCAACTTGAAATGATTTTAATACACAGGATGGTACACGGCAGGACCAAGCACTAAACATCTGGCAAGCGTGACTGAGCCCAAAATGTATGTATATATAAAATTATGCTTATGATTATCACAGCGATAATGAAAATTTAATATAACATATCGGCAACACTATTTAACAGATAGCCTGCTGCATAGAATTCGCTTTGTCGCACAATCCCAGAAATATAAAATTCTTTATGTAGTGTATATTAATTATACAGGTTGGTTTCTCTAATCCTTATTTCTTGATTATTACGTAATGTATTTAAAGTGTCTTGCTCAGTAGCTAAACACACCATATTTCATGATCCTGTTTTTCTCTTCTTTTGTTTGAATCAATTTGTATCAGTCAGTTAATAAATGATCGTCGAAACAGAAACAATGTTCTTTTGCCTGTATAAAAGAAAGATATAATGCATTCCAAGGACAAGAATATTTGTGTGCATTAAAATTAATTCAAATTCCCAATATTCATTAGAAAGCAGTCCTTTAGAAAGAGTCCATTAGAAAGAGGTAATAACAGATATAAAACGACTCTAATATGCCAAAAGTTTGAGATGAAAGACAGCACCCTAGGTGGCGGTATAGATAATAAATGGCACTAAATTCCTGTAGTATTTCTACCCCTGTTACTGAGATTCAATTAAATTGGAATATTCGTAAGTAGTATGGGCTATCTCATCGGCATTAATGATGCGATATAATTCAATAATATTTATTTTCGGGGTTTTCAATGTACATACAAGAAAATACCTCAATAAGCCAATTCATCTTAATTCTAGCTAACTCAAAAATCACTTGAAATCATTAACGAAAAAGACGTATTTTGTGTGTATACGGTAGGTAGCTTCATTCAAATGTTCATTAGCAAATGCGAAGGTTTCTTGAAATGCATGTCAGGCTTTGGAGTAAAATCCAGGAGTCAATCTCTGACTCCTTAGAAAAGCCATACTTCACAAACAAAAAACTTAAATAACTAACAAAACTAAGCACATATTGTTTAGAAACACTATAAGGCTTTATTAAAATGCCAAAAAGCCAGAAAACGGACTATTTTGGCATGTGTTTTACGTTGTCTTTTACGCAGCAAAGAAAATGAAATTGCATAATTTTGGTACCATTTCAGAGAGCAGATTTAAACTTTTGTTTAATTGGTTTTTAATAATTTAGTTAGTTAGTTAGTTAGTTTAATTTAACTATTTAGTTTTAACTAATTTAATTAGACTATTATTTATGTAGTTGACCTTTTGACAATTCCAAGTCATTTTTTTGTCAAGTAGTTTTGCACATGATTTTTGCCCCCCCCCCCCCTGTGAAATTGAAAATTGGTAACTTAGAACCGTTAACTACGGCACCATCGATGTAAATTCCTCGAACTTTAGATCAACATCAAACCTTCTTATGTGCAGTGGTACAACCCCTCAATTGCGCACTTTGACATACAGACTTGGCTATCTATATTGAACTTCTCTTGGTTATTCTTACTGGTTTGGGAGACTGATTGAGCATTTGAATTTCTTTTTCAAGAAAAAATCAAGATTAATTAAGACAAGGATCAAACTATGATATTAACGATTTTATACAAGAAAATATTTCATTTTCTCAATTTGTTTTATACCGAACGCTTTTTTTTTAGGACAGTGTGCATTTAGACGAAACCTTCTGTAAAAAAATCTTCGTCTTTTTTCAATTTTGCAATGTAATTATATTTCATTAAATCGGAAGTAAGTTCCAGTTTTCATTAAGTCTTCAATCCGATATTTCAGCCGACCGATAGCTATTGCACCGTCGATGTGAATTCCTGCGACTTTACACCTTCCTATTTTCAATGTCTTGGTTCTTTCGGTTCTAGTTTACAGCTTATGTTCCTATGCTGTAAACGCTAACCTTATATTGAATTTCGTACCACCACCACCACTAACCTCAAAGGGGGAATCCCCCTTTTCCACTTATTCAGGTAAAATTCTTTAGAACGAACAAAGGAAATACAATCAAAGTAGGATGAAAATTTGCTGTTCAGAGTCCTTGTTCTAAACAAATGTTGCGCAAAAAGAAACTGACTTATGCGTTGGAAGGAAATCCTATAAAAAACAATTTACTTTACACAGGTAAAAACATGGTCCGCATTTTATATGTATTTATATTCTTTTGCTTAAGTTGCCTACAAACCAAAAATATTACAATTATATGCATTTGATATTTTCCAATGGCGTTATTTACAATCTTAGCATGTTTTTTGCAACACTTTTTCAAAGTTAAAACTTTATATTATATTGTTCATCTTAAGCATTAGACCTGTTTGCTACTTATTTGAATCATTTATAAGATTCAATCAAATGAATGCACCTCATTCAAAGTTACATTTCAGATTAAGCAGACAGTAAAATAAATTTTCAAAGATCAAAATAAAAGTGTACTTTTGGAATATTCCATACAAGTCAGTATATTAGTAACATCCTTTAGGGGATGATTTGTCTCATTGATTACAAGTACCGTTATCTCAATGTCTGTTTCCAACATAGCAGGATTGAATCAGTTCCAATTTGTATAATAAGCCATACACTTGGAGAACAGTTGAGGGTCAATGAAACTTAGTGATAATGAGTTTTAAAACTTCAGCTATTATACTTATCTAGAAACAATAACATAAAAAAACTATGCAAATTACAAGTAAGTCAATCTCAACTCTCTTTAATCATGATGTTTTCAGCTGTACGTAACCCTGAAGTTTTCGTATACATTTGAATAAATAAATAAATAAATAAAAATAAAAAAATAAAAAAATGCTTCAATTTTAATGGTGTTCTAGACCACCATCAAAATACAAATCTCTTATGTACCACAAGACTGTACTAGTTTCAGCCAATTTAAGAAGTTTCAATAGAAATTTCATGGCTGACTTTTACTTTATCCATTTTTATACTTAATTAAGTTTAAGCATTTTTTTTTTTTTTGTAAAGCGTAATCTAATAAACCAAATTCAGACAAAAACCAACAAAATCACTTATAGATAAGGTGTTTTTTTTAGTTAATTTCTACAGACCTAGATCATGTTAGTGGTTATTCCTGCAGAACACCATTCAATTGCTCCTTTCTGATTTTCAGAGCTTACACTAAGAATTGCGTCACAAAATAGCTTTCAGCTAGTATAAAGTATCGTTCTATAAAATCCGCTTCAAATGTGTTTCCTTAGCTAGACTATAGTCAGTCAAATACCAATTTTGCGAATAACAATCGTTTTAGTCGTCCCATTTAGGAAAACAAAATAAAATCAAACAAAGAAGAGGTTCGTGAGAGCGACGTCTACAGTTAAAACCTTTTCAAGGAAATTTGCAAAATTTGGTTTACTAGAGCACCATCTACTAAAGAACTTAGTCATAAATTCTATCTGTGGAATTATATCAACTATGGTTGCTTTTCATACCAGTGTTTCCAGGTGGGGCAAGTTTGCACCATTAAGGCACTTATTTAAGGTGGCTGCGTAAGAAATCTTCCAAATCAACGCATTTTCTCAATTTAAAATGTTACACCTTCTATGTATTCTTGGTCAGAAAATGGTGTTTTTGCCCTATTTTCCCTTTTATGGATGGGCAGCATATGGGTTTCTAAAATATTCTACTTCAATAAGCCTCTCACTCCGACCAACTCTCGTCAATAGAAGAATGGACCAGAGTTAAATCACTTTAAACAGGAAGCATGTTGTTGCAGCTGAATTATTTATACGTGCTTGTTAGATACCTTACACAAGCCAACAAATATTATGATAAATCAGGCATATTTTCTTATAATCCGCTTTCTGTGCCGTTTTTACAAATTTATGCATCCACCTCAATGCGCTGAATAAAAGTTTTTTTATTCTCTAATTAAAAAGAAAGTTTTTTTTAAGTAAAAGATAAAAACTCTAACCTACTATGTATTGAGTTTCGATGTTTGAAAAAACTAGTTATCTTTGAAAAAAGAAAGAAAAGTTGGACCTTCGTCTCTTTTGCAACTTTAGGTTCAAAATTAAAAAATATAAAACTTATTATATGTTTTAGGTTGTGTAGAAACGTTTTGGGAGTGATTCTGAAATTATGAATTTTCCTTTCCAAGGGAGAAATCATTTTTACTATTAAGAGAGAAAAAAAAATTAATGAAATTTTGAAACATAAGCCCTCACAATCAAACCTCCTAAAACAGAAGAGTTCAAACTTTCATTTTTTAATGTTTTATTATTACCAAATGAAACAGAAAATCCCATGGATATCATAATTTTTCAAGACTGCTGTTTTTTGTTAGTGGCAAGCGAGAAACAATCATTTTTAATTGCTAAAAAAAATCAAAGTCATTAATATAGAATTGAACTAGATTTAGCTTTACAATGCTGAGATACATAAGGAGTAATAGGAAACGTCAAGGTAAGGCACCAGCAAATGACCAAAGTGGAATCCAGATGCCTAGCAAATATGATATCAAAAATATTTGGAAGGAGCTTGCAGTCAACACTATTATAATATGATGTCGATAGAGGATTCTCAGGAGGTGAGGAGTTGACAGTCAATAGTTTAGATGCATCAGAGCCCCTATTAGGACAAGAGAATTTGATAGTACTATCAATGGCACAAAATAAAATAAAAACACTCGGGCAAACACGGTAATAAATAAAATTCTTAAATTCGCTCCAAGATGCTTTAAATCCATGCTAAAAGAGGTAATGAGTAAAATTCTTGACAAGAAAGTGGTTGCAGAAAATTTTCAGGAAATATTGACAATACTTTTCAATAAGAAAGGTATGAGTGCCGTCATTTCAAATACTAAGAGTAATTTTAGTCTTCAATAGTAGCAAACTGCTCGGTAAGTTAATTGTATTCCTCCAGAGATAGAAATGTTGTAGATAGCGCAAAGAGAGACGAACAGAGCGGTGTCGTAAAAGCTAGAGAATGCATAAATGAAACATTTTACATGATGTGGGATAGAAAATTATTAAGATTCACATATGACCTTTGTATTTTGATTCAGTGGAGTCATAACTAACTGGTAGATACGAATTTAAAAAGATAAAGATCCTCCAGAGCCGTTTCTGGCGCACAGGGCATCAAATCAACGGGCATCAAACCAATGTTGTTGTGGCGGGAATTGAATCTTGAGCCATGTATTGGCAAGCAGACCCTCAATCAACTATGCTACAACAGGGTAGATACCAGTTTAGCAGATTGCTACAAGTGGAGTCCATCCCATACTTTTATATCAGTAATTGCACCCTTTTGCGATTTCATTTGAGTCGCTCTGAAGAAGTTACTTTCCTTCTTGTTGCGTAAGAACGTAAAGAAGACTAGTGAACCAGGATTGGGATAACAAGGTAAGATAATATCCAGGTTAGATTATGCAGCCAATCTTGGACTCCTTAGGTACAGTGTAAAAAACTTTAATACAATTCATAATGTTTGTAATAAATAGGGTGTAAAGCAAGGTTTCAAAATATACATATAACAAAAAAAATTATTTTGGAGCCGTGTATATTACCCCAGGTTGTGAAACCGTTGAAGAAAATAGTAATTTTTTGCCTTTTTTATTATTTTATTATTTTTTTGGTAAAAAGTATAATAGCAAAATCATACGGATACGGGGTTTACACTCAACTTAGGAGTGTATAGGAGAGCCAAATGACCCAATAAGAGCTAAGCTTGGGGTGTTTGAGGAAAATGTTATGAGTATAGCTCGGTACAACACAAAAATCTGAAAATTAGAAGGAGAGGAGAAAATTGGGAGGAGATTTTAACCGAGATTTTGAGGAAAAAATGATTTATACATATAACCGAGCCCAAATATTGCTGATGAGGTAGACAACGCAAATACACCTGTTCTGTACCTTCTAGTCGCAGTTCCCAACCCAAGCCTGGATAAATTGAGAAGAGTTGGGCGAAGGCTTGCATCCTGCCCCCTGAGCTTGATTCAGCAAGGAGATTTATTTGGCAACAAATAACATCAACCAAGCCTCGGATATATCTTGCCAATTACGATGCCGACCCCAGCCTACCCCCAGACATCCTGAGGATGGTGGCCAAACACTCCGAAGATTGAACCTCCTTGAAAAGAGTGGTATGAAAATTAACGTTAGGAATATTCTGACTCTGGATTTTCCAGGCGCTGAACAACTTCTAGCAAATGAGCTCAAGCAGTATTCTATTGCTATTTCTGGTGTTGCAGAAACACATTCGCCAGGAAAAAGTGATAATTTCATCAGCTGCCACTATAGTCTTATTTGGTCAGGTACAGGCAACACAAGGACAGCTGGTGTTTGGGCTGGTTCTCCACAGGAGAGCTAGAAAGGCGCTTATATCCATAACACCATATCAGGGTGATTCGTCTCAGCCCGCCTGTAACACCGTTATTGAAGACTCTTTGTAGTTGTATGCTATCCACCAACAAATGAGGCTGAAACCAATGTTAAGGGCCAGTTATACACAGACATCGGGCAACTTATATCCTCTGCCTCCCTCGGCGATATACTGCTTCTTCTTTGAGAATTTGACGTTATTATTAGTAATCCCACGGGCGCACGGAAAGAAGTAGTCGGACATATTGTCCCAGATGTAAATAAACACAATGGAAAATATTTTCTCCAGCTTTGCAGCGCTCGCCAGCTTGTTATCTGCAACATAATTTTCAAAAGACCTCGAATTCACCAGTATACCTGGTATAGTGAAAACACCTTCATGAAGAAAATGACTGATTATTTCATAATCTCTCGGCAGCAAAGATCGTCGGTTTCTAATTGCTGCTTCAATCGTGGCACTTACCTGAACGATACTGATCATTGACTTGTAGTTATGAAAATTCTTCTGAATTTGAAATTCCACAAGGTTAAATAGCGTGTTGCGATGCTAAGTCTCTGCAGTCTTGATATTCCTGCGACCAAAGAGCTGTGTTCAGTCAAGATAATGAACTGTTTTGGAAGCCTGTCCAAGATTCGGATATCAAAGTCCTGTGGCACTCGTTTTAAACTGAAGTTACAGTATATCAAAGTCCTGTGGCACTCGTTTTAAACTGAAGCTACCAATTCAGCTACGATAAATCTTGGCTTGGAAGTTCAGGTTGAAAAGCTGCGGCTGTCACAGGAGGCTGTGGACGTCATCAGACTTCGAAAGCAGGCTAGACTGTGGGTGAACATGAAGACCTATCGACATCTCAACAGTATGATGAATAAACTGATACATAGAGATGTCAAGTCAATCATTGATGCCAAAGCATCATTGATGCCAAAAAACTACAAGAAGCGGCCATGAGGAAGGACGTTGGAGCAGTGATGTGCTCAACCAATAGACAAATTATTATCTGCAGACTGGGTACTCCTTGAGGACATAGTATCCAACCTTTCGAGGTGAACGGAATATTTTTCGTTTTTGTTAAACGCGAACACTCTCTCTCTCTCATGGAATTTATCATGGAAGCCTCATATATCTAATCTGCGAATAATGCCAAGATTCAAGTCATTCCTTCCCTTTGAAGCGATGAGATCACTTTATTATGCACTTATTTATTCACATTTAATGTTTTCATCACTTGTTTACCTTAACACATTTAGTTCTCATATTGCGCCACTTCAGAGACAACAGAACAAGCTCTGTGGGTCTTTAAGAGTTACTTGTCTTTCCCTAAATTATATCCAGCAAAGTCGTCAACAGATTCTCTGTATTATTTCCTTAATATCCTTCCTTTACGGCATTTTGTGACTGTTGAATCTATTCTCTTCGAGCTGAAGCATGACCGTGGTTTGCTTCCCTCGTTTTTTTCGTTCCTCGAACCTTTTCCCACTTAAAAGCATTGAGCACGGACATCTAACTATAAATTTTAATAAATTGTATCAGCCAAGAATAATAAATGAAAGATCGAAATTTTCGCTTCGAAACTCGGTAATTCGATATTGGAATATTTATATGTCTAAATTGGATGCTTCAAAATCAATTCAAATAACCAAAAGAAAACCTAAATTTATGTTGATATATTGAAATTTGTTTGTGGTAAGTGAGTAGTTGTAAGTAAATACGGATCGCCTTTGGGATGTTGAAGTTTGTTTTTTGTCTGGTATTTGATGATACTGGACCTGGGCATTCTCCAGGGTTCTCGGGATCTTTTATATTTTTTTATTATTATTTATTTATAATTCTTTTTTTTTATGTTTATTTCACTTGACGTGTCAATGGGTGGTGTTATTGACCGAGAGAATATGTTTAATTACACTTGTATGAATGGCATGTAGTGAAGTATTGATGTTGCACTTATTTAAAGAAGTTTTTTCCATCCCGTGCATTACGAATTTGTCTTCTCAGCCGGGCTCTGGACCTTTTATTATTTATTTTATTATTAAAAAGAACCTGAACCATCTGTGACGAATCCTGTCATTCCCCAATTTGTGAGCCATAACGACCTCATTAATGCAGAAATTCAAAATACAGCGAAGAAATTCAAAAACTGCAAAGCTCCTGGCATCTGTTCGATCACCGTGTAGCTGCTCAAGAGTGGCGGACTACTATGCTGCTATTGCTCCAGAGGCTACTCACTGCATCAGAGGACTCAGAAATTTTCCGAAAAAAATTGCGTACAGGATTGATCTCACCAATGTGGAAGAGAAAAGGTTCCAAGAAGGAGTACTCCAACTTTATAGGGATAGCATTCCTTAAAGATCTAAAGCCAATTGGCCAGCCATGCTAAAATAAAGAAAAAAAAATCTGGAAATGACAAAGACGTCTATGGCCAGTATGAAGTAAAAAAAGCGAACAAAAATCAAACGAATATTTCACCCATATACAACAAGACGTCTTCAGAGTAATGAAAAGAAAAATAAATCTAAAATTTAAAACTAAAATAATATGAATAAAAATATCCATAAAACTATTTTCCTTCATACTGGCCACAGATCCGTTTGTTTGAGAATTAAATTTGTTTGAGAATTAATTTTTTTTTTGTTTGAGAACACTCCTTTCAGCACTGGGCCAGCTCTTGTCCATGGTGCTGTTGCAGCAATGTTTAGCGAACATCCGACGAAAACGGAGAGTAGAGCAGGCTGATTTTATGCCTGGCCGATCAACGACAGAACAGATATTCACCGTAAGGCAAATCTTTAAAAAGGCAAACGAATTCCGCCAACACGTCTTGATTGCTTATGTCATTTTCAAGGCAGCCTTCGACTCTATTGATCGAGATTCCCTATGTAATATCTATTTTAAAAAATCCTCCCATCAAAATATATCCGCCTACTCAGGGCCATGAATCAAGAGACTGGAAACTGCGTGGAAGTAAAAGGTAGACACAGCACGCTCTTTCTAATAAGAAGGGGAGCCATTCAAGGCTACTCAGCTGCTCCCAGGCCATTCAATAATATTATAGACCATGTTAAGACATGCACGATCTGGAGGCTCAGTTTGGACTAAAGTGCTGGGACAGGGTTGTCACCGAAGCACTGGTCGCCAATACCAAGTCACAGCTTCTCATGGCTCTGGACACATTTCAGGAAGAGGATACTAGGACTATCCGTTAGCGGGAAAAAGAGAAAAGTCACAGTAGTGCAGGTGAAGTGGTAACAAATCGAATTATTCGATCACTGGAAATCAAATCAAAGTGGTTGGCCATTTCACTTACATTGACTTTATTATATCTTTAGACGGCTGCATTGACCACTAGGTTGTTGCCCGCTCGGCCAAGGCCTCTGCCGTCTTTAGTAGGCTGAGTCATGTTTGGAAGAAGCCAGTGATCAAAAAAGCTACCAAATGAAGAACCTTGGAGCTTCAGTCTGTTCGACTGTTGTACAGAGCAGAAGACTTGGCCTGCAACTTGCGGCTGCCCAGCACCGTCTCAATACTCTTCAATCTAAATGGATCCGGAGGATTAAGAGAATCCGACAGAAAGACTATCAGCAATTACTGCCTGCGAAGAATGACTTCCAAGTCGCTCTTTTCAAAACAGGCTGACCAGCAGACACTTCGCTGGTTTAGACATCTTCTGCGGCTGTCTGCTGACACTCCGGCTTATATTTCTTATGACTCTGACCCAATCAGTAGAGGCTGAAAACTTCCAAGAAGGAAGAACCAGTGGATTGAAAGTCTCTGGAAATTCTTGGAACAGCCTGGGATTCCGCTGTCACATGCAGAGGCCCTGGCTACTGACTACCTGACGCGGAAAAGGTCCCCAGGTGCTATTTGCAATATTAAATAACCTGCAAAAGATGAATGAAAGGCTGGACGCATAGGACCTGCCAGGGATAGTGTCATGGAAATGTATTAAAATATGTGCAGACTTTCTTGGCACGTGACCAAAACAGAAGCCTTGAAGATGGTGCTACGGAAGGGAACCGATAATCCATTTGACAGCTAAATACTGCGATAATTTGGTAGTGTTAGCAGTAAAAGTAGTACAATGCTTCTTAGAATTTAGAAAAGTCAAATCAGAATTGAATCATCACGTCTATCTTTTGTGTTTTAAGCGACAAAAAGGTTAAAACCTCTTTAAATAGAAATTTAGACCATCAGCTGAGGTTATTGACGCATACTTTCCCATTCGGTTAGAAACTTTTTGGCAAAAGACATAAAAGAACTTAATTAATGTCAGGTCAGTGTCGATTCTTTAAAATAAGTCTAAAGGGTTGCCAATTTCAAATGCCATTCGTGTGACTCATATGAACACGAAAGCAAAAATTATTCTAAAATCATACTATCTTCTTTGGTATACTTTAGCTGTTTCGAGTTTTTTCATTTTAAACCTTAAGACACAAATGTCTAATTAAATTCTAGGCTATCAGAACTCAGTGGTAAAATCTAAGAAACAGTTTTTTTTACGAGATATTTCACATTAAATTTTTTGGCTTTAGCTAAGCAAGTGATTTTCCTTTCTCTGTCGAATATTGAGACACACGAGGACCCTCTTTCATTAACCATTAGGTATACAATTTGCGCATGTGCCACGCAACGTAAACATTTTCCAAACAATAAAACATGCACCTGATATGGATGCACAGTCATATTCAAGATGTTAGAAATAAAGGCTGATCAACAGTGTGATTTTGAAATTCAGCACACCTTATTGTGTCTTTAAAAATACAAAAAAGCGGGACCTCTACAAAAAATATGGGTTCTAGGAAGGTCATATATTCACTTGTTTCGAAGCCCCTTATTCAAAAATACATTTTATACCAAATTCGTTTCTCTAGGGTTGCTTTCTCGTTCAGAAGAGGGAGATCCTCATTGCCTTACGGTGTTAAGGGCATTATTTCATTAAGGAGGGGGAGAGGGACATTATTCATTTGCTGTGGTTTCACTTCTATTTTTTACACATTGGTGTATTTGTTTTACTTTGATACTTCTGGCGTACTCCACAATATTCAAGAAAAGAACGATAAAGTGTTTTTATTTACACGTAAATGAGTGCTTTTCCGGGTATAATTTCCCCGATTATTTTGGTTTCCCAGTTTTTTTGGAGCAGACAACTTGTAATCATGATAACCTTGCCGATGTAGTTAAACGGGTCACTGAGAAAAAAATTCTATGATGTATATAAATAAAGCGACATTGAACTATCAATGTTTAGGGATAAATAACGATTATGACCAATAAAGGCTATAACCAGCACAATAAGTACAAGATGGAAAATATCTTTATACAAAATACAATTCAGTTTGAAAAAAATAATACATTATGAAGTTGTATTTGAAATTTGATTTTCTAGCTTACAATTTATTCCATAATTGTAATAATAAAAGGCTTACTGATAGGAAGAGCTTCCGATTCAACTAAAACGTTAATTTCATTTTGTTGTACATTATCACAGAAACAAGTTGAATTGTCCGAGCACCAAAGGCTAGGCTTTTCAGGTGTTTGTAAAGGTGGGACGAAACTCCACGTTTCGCTCGTCTGTGTCGACAAAAGAGGGATGCCTGCTGGAAAAAATATACGTCTTATCATATTGTATAAAATGTGCCAGGGATAGATTAGCTTATTCAACACAAAGCAAAGAATCTTAAGAGGGACCAGAATTGTTTTTCTTCGGGGGAGGGGAGGGCTGACAAAAGTGTTTTTATACCGTAATATACGATAACCACCCGTTAAACATAGTTCATCCGACGAGAATGCCTATAAAAAATCTTCATTGTTGGAAGAAAGTCCCTTATCCTTGTCGCTCCAATTAAAGAGTGGTATTTATTCACTGAAGGCTCTGTTAGCTTCCAGCACAAGCAAGATACTTAACCACTACAGGGAAACCGCTAAAGGCATTCCCAATTCTTAACCATATTCCCAAGATTTACCGACCTTCAGCCTCTCAACCTGCATCATTCTATGATCCAAATGCCAAATAAAAACACTAGGTCCATAATATTTCTTGAAGCAATTTGTTTTGGCTGTATTAAATATGGTCCTTTATATTTGTGCTAATTACTATTTATTTATTGCAAATACTTCCTTTTCTCTTGAAAAAAAAAACTGCGCCAATTATTCACTCGAAGTAAAAAATGATCTTGCCAGAGCGAATAAAGCTGTTTTGCTAAGAGACACTTCTGTCCTATTTGGCAAAAGTAGCAATATATAAATGCCAAGAAAAGGTTTAGGAACGTTGCATGATTTAATGCCATTTCATCAAGTTAGTGTTGTTTTTTATATAATTTCTCCAAGAGCTTGAAATAAATTTGGCTGGTGACCCAGTCAAACAGTTCGTGGTAACGAACTATATGTAAGGAGCGACCCTAATGAATGGTAACCGAAACTGTAAAAACGGAATTTTGATACCAATAGGTACATCAAAAGAATCGGATTTTAATGCCGATTTTAAATTTATAAGTTTCATCGAGTTTAAACTTACCCATCAAAAGTTATGAGCCTGTGAAAATTTGCCTTATTTTCGAAAAAGGAGGGAACACCCCTATAAGTCCTAGAATCTGAATGGAAATCACACCATAAGATTCAGCGTATCCGATAACCCCTACTGCAGAGATCTCAAGCTTTTATCGCAAAAATGTGGAATTTTGTATTTTTTGTCAGAAGAAAGATCGCGGATGCGTCTATATTTGTTTATTTGTTGTTTTTTCCCCAGGGGTGATCGTATCGACCTAGAAGAATTAGAATGTAGCGAGAGGGCTCATTGTAACGGAAATTAAAAGTTCTAGTGCTCTTCTTCAGTGATCAAAAATTGGAGGGCAACTAGGCCCCTTCCCGCGTTCACTTTTTTCTCAAATTCACCGGATCCAAATTTTGAGATAGCCATTTTGTCCACCATAGTCAAAAAATGTAATAACTATGTCTTTGAGGACGACTTGATCCCCCCCACAGTCCCCGGGGGGAAGGCTGCAAGTTATGAACTTTTCCTATTGTTTACATATAGTATTGGTTATTGGGAAGTATAGACACGTTTTTAGGGGGAATTTTTCTGGTGGGGATGGCAAGGGTTACGTGGGAGGATCTTTCCACGAAGGAATTTATCACTGGGGAAGAGAATTTCCATGAAGGGGTCGCTGGAATCCCCAGCATTATTTAAAAACAATGAGAAGTTAAATTAAAAAAACAAGTTTTTTCAGCAGAAAGTAAGGAGCAACATTAAAACTTAAAACGAACAGGAATTATTACGTATATTTGGGGGTTTGTCCCATCCTCAATACCTTACTCTTTACGCTAAAACATTTTTAGTCATCTCAAAAGAGCTATTTATTCTAATTAAACGGCCTTCGTGATTCAGGGGTCATTCTTAAAGAATTGGAACAAAATTCGAACTTTAGTATAAAAAGCGAGGTATTGACGAGGGGGCGAACCCCCCTCATATACGCAATAAAAATATACGAATATAGAGGTTCGTTACGTAAGTTAATTCGTGAGTCACGTATATATATCACTAGTAAAAACGTTCGTTAATAAAATTAAAAGTTCTAGTGACCTTTTTAAGTAACCAAAAAAATTGGAGGGCAACTGGACCCCCTCCCGCGTTTCTGTTGTCTCAGAATTGTCCGAACAAAACTTTGGCAAAGTCATTTCGCCAAAAAAAGCAAACACTAATATGACTATTGCTATTGCATCGATATTACCATGACAAGGAGTAGATATGATATGTAACAAACCCACGGGGGGTGGGGGATTATTAAGACCCCGTACCCCCTCCCCTTGGATGAAATCATGGTTCAGATAGCAAATAATCTTTGTAATAAGTGTTTTTATCGTTTAAGATCTTCTTAAAAATTTAACTGAATACTCAAAATGGTACACTCGAAATGATGTACTCGAATATGATGAAAGAAAACGTCTTAATTTTGTGTTTCAAAGTCTTCAAACAAAACCTCAAACAAGTTTACTGTTATTCCGATAGAAACAAAGGACGTTACAATACATCTGGAGGTAGGCTGCATCTGAAATCCTGTAATTGTTATTAATTTCATAAGTTATCCAGGAAAACGTAACTTCAAAGAATAAAATTATGCTATAATGAGCTCTATATTCCACATTAGCCTGTTTCTAATCTTCCTTCTTTTCCGAAACTCATGTTAGAAATATTTATTAAAAAAAAAACAATAAAGCAAAATTATACAGTGAATGGGTTTCTTTTATGTAAAGTTTATAATTATATTTCATGGGCTGAAAATACATGGAATTTCTTTTATTGGGAGAACTTTCAACGCAGATATACAGTTCTTTTGCCCATTAGCAACGATTTCTAGTATTCCGGTTTGGTTACGAGCTCGACCCAAAAAAACAATAAAGCAAAAAAAAACCTTTTACAGAATAATTTAGAGAAATAACCTGGATCGGTGGAGTCGAATTTAAACTCCTTTTCCTTGGATTCTCCAACACCTTTTGATGATTTCCAATATCTTAGTAACCGGTCAGATGCTTCAGAAGATCCTTTGAGGTAATCCACTGGAAAATAAAGCGTAATCCGATTTTAAATAGAAAAACTACACATATGAAAAAAGTAGCATCTAGGATAAGATTCTGCGGTGTTTCAAGCTTTTGGTATACAATTAACCGATAAATCTATATTTTTTCACGGTAGCCGAACCGAAGCGCCGCGGTTTTCAAAAGACATTACACTAAATTTGTCAACACATGTTTATGCTCCTTTCACCAGATGTAAACATTCTGGATGCAGTGTTTCCGCTTCAACTAATTTTTCGGGAGAAGTACCGAAATCCCAATCCCTTGCCCCCGACAATTTACGAGATACCTAAAATCTCTAATGTTTTATAGATTCTTTTAAAAGAAAGGGTTAACACTGGCTGGATGATAGGCTCTTTCTGCTATCCCAGTAGCTCATTCAATTCTCATCTTTTCGTTTGTTATTCTCAAGTCACGCGGGGGCTACATGATTTTACGAAGTTTATTTTTTGAATTTTTGATATTATTCAAATTCTCGGATGTTAATTTTCCTTATTTGAGCCTCATAGTGAAAGAACAATAAATAATTGCTCAGTTAAGGTGGATCTCCGAGGTTTGAAGCCAATGCTATTTTCCTATAGCAGTGAAATGCGTATTAACAGCAGACACGAGCAGATTCTTTGATGAAAAAATTATTGTGGCTTCGTTGAAAGCTTTAACATGAATAGGCCGAACAAATTCGCATTCTTATTCTTTAGAGCTTCATAAAAAATTAATTAGTGGGGACACCTCTAATTTTTAAAAGTAGTAATAAAATTACTTTTAGAAGATGTAGAGAATTGTAAAGTAGCCTCTCGATTTGCCACAAGATTTCAAAATTTTTGGCCGTGAATTTTTTTTTTATTATCATCAGTTTCCTTTAAAATTTGCTATTTAAGATATCCTTCCATTACTATTTAAAAGAGTTGTACTAATTATACAGCCTTGATTTTTGTGTCATTTTGTAGATCTTATACTGATTAATAATCCCAAAGATTCTTAAGTTTGTAGTTATAAGAGATGATTTTTAGCAATAATTCTTAGTATTCAAGATTTTCTCCTTTCTCATTGGCTTAAGCACTCCTTGAGGGGTTTGCCAGAATATCATTAAGAATGTTGACATCTCCTTATTATTACGACCAGATTTAAAAGGAAGTTGAAAACATGTATAATTGGCAACAACACCTTGAGGCAATATCATTTTTAACACCTCATACGAATGGGAATTTGTTGGGTTACACAGCTGTTACAAAGCAGATAAAATTATTGGCCTTTAAAAGTAAAGAAACACCGATTGTAGGCCTATAAAATGTATGAACATTATTTTTAAAAAGAACATCATTCTTAAAAACATATCATTTTAAACATTATTGGCCTTAAAAAGTAAAGAAACACCGATTGTAGACCTATAAAATGTATGAACATTATTTTTAAAAAGAACATTATTCTTAAAAACAAATCATTTTAAACATTATTGGCTTTTAAAAGTAAAGAAACACCGATTGTAGACCTATAAAATGTATGAACGTTATTTTTAAAAAGAACATTATTCTTAAAAACACATCATTTTAAACATTATTGGCCTTTAAAAGTAAAGAAACACCGATTGTACGCCTATAAAGTGTATAAACTTTATTTTTAAAAAGAACAATATTCTTAAAGACACATTTTTTTAAACATTATTGGCCTTTAAAAGTAAAGAAACACTGATTGTAGGCCTTTAAAATGTATGAACATTATTTTTAAAAAGAAAGTTATTCTTAAAAAGAACATTATTCTTAAAAACACATTATTTTAAACATTATCGGCCTTTAAAGGTAAAGAAATAGCGATTTTAGGCCTATAAAATGTATGAATATTATTTTAAAAAAAGAACGTTATTCTTTAAAACACATTATTTTAAACATTATTGGCTCTTAAAAGTAAAGAAACGCCGATTGTAGGCCTATAAAATATACGAACATTATTTTTTTCATCTAAAGTTGTAAGATATTCGTCCATTTTAGTTCCACGGGATCTCATTTTATTCCCAATAGTGCCGTATCTTAGAATATTTTGGTTTTTCCCCAACATCTCATATAGTTGACGATTTATAGGCTCGTTCATAAATGACTGATTACCCCGGTTTGGAACCGCGGTAATCATATACTTTGCTTTACGGAGTTAAAGTCATATGTTCCTGAAGGTACATAATAAACATTGGGCAATCTTGCCCTGGGGTCATAAATACAGGTAAGGGAGGAAGGAAACCTCTTAGGGGTATTTAGTAAATTTTTGAATCTACTTATATTTATATACTATTCGTCAAAAACAAGAGCTAAGAGCTCATATGGCACTTGTGACGAGCTCAAGAGGAGCCAAGAGCCAAGAGCTCATGTGATATGAGCTCTATTAAAATTCTAAGAATCAATAGCTTGCTTTAAGAGAAAAATCAAAGGCTTAATGCCGGTCGGGATTTAAAACAAGAGCTCTGAGACACGAGGTCCTTCTAACTATCAAAATTCATTAAGATCCGATCGCCCACTTGTAAGTTAAAAATACCTCAATTTTTCTAATTTTTCCTCTCCCTTCAGCCCCCAAGATGGTCAAATCGGGGAAAACAACTGTAAAGACTCAATTAGTGCAGCTCTCTGACATGCCTACCAATTTTCATCGTCCTAGCACGTCCGGAAGCGCCAAAATCACCAAAGCACTGAACCACACCACCTAAGTCCTTCAAGGAAAGCGGATCCAGTCCGGTTACGTCAATTACGTATCTACGGCGTTTATAAGCGTTTTCCAAGTTTTCTGGTTTCCCCCTCCAACTCCCCCCCAATTTCAATAGATCTGGTCGGTATTTAAAAGAAGAGCTTTGAGACATGAGTTTTTTTTAATTATCAGATTTTATTAAGATCCGGTCACCCATTCTTAAGTTAAAAACACTTCAATTTTTCTAATTTTTCCAAATTAACAACTTCCAGCTCCCCCAAAGAGAACGGATCCATACCAATAATGTCAATCGTATCTAAAGCTTGTGCTTATTCTTCCCATCAAGTTTCATTCCAATCTCTCCACTCTAAGCGTTTTCCAAGATTTCCGGTTTCCAAGGTTTCTGTTTTTCCCTCCAACCCTCTATATCCTTGGATCCAATTCGAATTTAAAATGGATTATCTGAGACATAAGATTCTTCTATATATTAAGTTTCATTAAGATCCTATCACCCATTTGTAAGATACCTCGATTTTCACGTTTTCCAAGAATTCCGGTTTCCCCCTCCAGCTCCCTTCAATGTCATCGGATCTGGTCGGGATTTAAAATGAGAGTTTTAAAGCACAAGATCCTTCTAGATATCAAATTTCATTAAGATCTGAACACCCATTCGGAAGTTACAAATACCTCATTTTTTATAATTTTACCGAATTACTCCCCCCCCCACTCCACCAAAGAGAGCAGATCCGAGCCGGTTATGTCAGTCACCTATCTTGGACGTGTGCTTATTCGTTCCACCAAGTTTCATCCTGATCTCTCCGCTTTAAGCGTTTTCCAATATTTCCCCCCCCCCCTAATGACACTGGATCTGGTAGGGATTTAAAATGGGAGATCTGGGTTTCGAGCTCCTTCTAAATATGAAATTTCATTAAGGTACGATCGCTCTTTCATAAGTTAAAACACCTAATTTTGTGTATTTTTTTTAGAATTAACCCTCCCCCTCCCCCCAACTCCCCTAAAGAGAGCAGATCCGTTCCGGCTATGTCAATCCCGTTTCTAGGACTTGTGCTTATTTTTACCATCAAGTTTCATCACGACCCCTATACTCTAAGCGTTTTCTGAGACATGCTATCCTTGGAAATATCAAATTTCAATAAGGTCCAATCTCTCCTTCGTAAGTTGAAAATACCTTATTTTTTTATTTTTCAGAATTAACCCTCCTCTTCCCAACTCTCCCGAAGAGAGCAGATCCGTTCCAGTTGCGTCAATCTCATATCTAGGACTTACGATGGTTTTTACCACCAAGTTTCATTCCGATCCCCCCACTCTATGCGTTTCCCATAATTTTTGGTTCCCCCTTCCAGTTTTCCCCCAATATCACCGGATCCGTTCGGAATTTAAAATAAGAGCTATGAGACACGATATCCTTCCAAACATCAAATTTCATTGATATCTGATGACTCTTTCCTAAGTTAAAAATACCTCATTTTTTCTAATTTGTCGGAATTAACCCTCCCCCCCAACTCCACCAAAGAGAGTGGATCCGTCCAGTTACGTCAATCATGTATCTACGATATTTGCTTATTCTACCCACCAAGTTTTATCCCGATATCTTCACTCTAATCATTTTCCAAGATTTTTGGTTTCCCCCTCCGCCTCTGGCTACTGTCACCAGATCTTGCCAGGGTTTGTAACAAGAGTGCTGAAGCACAAGATCCTTCTAAATATAAAGTTTCATTAAGATCTTATCACCCGTCCATAAATTACAAATACCTCATTTTTCTAATTTTTCCAAGTTACCCTCCCCCCAACTCTCCGAAAGAGTGCGGATCTGGTCCAGTTACGGCGGTTACGTATCTTGGATGTGTGCTTATTCTTCCCACCAAATTTCATCCTGACCTCTTCACTCTGAGTGTTTTCCAAGATTTCTGGTCCCGCCCCCACAACTCCCCCCCAATGAAACTGGATTCAGTCAGATCTAAAATAAAAGATCTGAGTTGCAAGATCCTTCTAAATATGAGATTTCATTAAGATTCGATCACTCCTTCGTAACTTAAAAATACCTCATTTTTTCGAATTAACCGTCCCTCCACTCCCCCCTACAGACGGCCGAGTCGGATAAATGATTATTTCTAATTTAATCTTGTCAGGTACTGATTTTTCTCATTTTTCACAATTAACCCCCCTCCCTACTTCTCCAAAGAGAGCGGACCCATTCCGAATATGTCAATCACGTATCTAGGATTTGTTCTCATTTTTTCCACCAAGTTTCAAACCGGTCTTTTTTTCTGAATTAACCGTCTCCCCACTCCCCACAGATGATCGAATTGGGAAAACGACTATTTCTAATTTAATCTAGTCTGGTTCCTGATACGCCTGCCAAATTTCATCGTCCTAGCTTATCTGGAAGTGACTAAACTAGCAAAACAGGGAAAGACAGACAGACAGACTGACAGAATTTACGATCACT
Organism: Artemia franciscana; assembly: GCF_032884065.1. Classification (NCBI taxonomy): domain Eukaryota; kingdom Metazoa; phylum Arthropoda; class Branchiopoda; order Anostraca; family Artemiidae; genus Artemia; species Artemia franciscana. The sequence continues at coordinate 31,744,227 of NC_088863.1, forward strand.
ATATGTTACTTTGTAAATACAAAGTGCCACAAAAACTTACTAATACCACAGAAATTTACGAAACTTTTTCTAAGACCTTTTAAGCCCTGGAAGCAAGAGATAAATTAGGGTCTAACTCGGTGTCTTCAAGTATCGCCCTGATTTACGAACAATTAGCTACAACTGAAGCCCAGCTGGAGAAAATAAGAAGTCATCTGCTGGAAAATATAACCAATCAAACAGTTCGTGGTAACGAACTGTAGTAAGGAGCGACCCGGCTTAATAGTAACCGAAACTCTAAAAAATGGAATTTTGATACCAATAGTTACATCGAAAGAATCGCATTTTAATGCTGATTTTAAATATATAAGTTTCATCAAGACCAGTTATACCCATCGAAAGTTACAAGCCTGAGAAAATTTGCCTCATTTTAGAAAATAGGGGGAAACACCCCCTAAAAGTCATACAATCTTAACACCATCAGATTCAGCGTATCAAAGAACCATAGAGTAGAAGTTTCAAGCTCCTATCTACAAAAATGTGAAATTTCGCTTTTTTTTACCAGAAGACAGATCACGGATGCGTGTTTATTTGTTTGTTTTTTTTTTTTTTTTTTCCTTTTTTTGGGGGGTGATCTTATCGACTGAGTGGTCCTAGAATGTCGCAAGAAGGCTAATTCTTATGGAAATTAAAAGTTCTAGTGCCCTTTTTAAGTGACCAAAAAAACTGGAGGGCACCTACTCCCCCTCCCACACTCATTTTTTCCCAAAAGTCACCGGATCAAAATTCTGCGATAGCCATTCTATTCACCATCGTCGAAAAACCTAATAACTATGTCTTTAGGGACGTCTCACTCCCCCGCAGTCCCCGTGGGAGGGGCTGCAAGTCACAAACTTTGACCTGTGTTTACATATAGCAATGGTTACTGGGAAGTGTACAGACGTTTTCAGGGGGATTTTTTTGGTTTAGGGGGGGATTTGAGGGGGGAGGGTTACATGGGAGGATATTTCCATGGAGAAACCTCTCATGGGGGAAGTGAATTTCAATTAAGGTGGCGCAAGATTTTCGAGCATTATTTGAAAAAACAATGAAAAAATAAATATGAAAAGTTTGTTTCTACTGAAAGTAAGGAGCAACATTAAAACTTAAAACGAACAAAAATTATTATGCATATCAGGGGTTTACCTTCTCGTTATACCTCACTCTTTACGCTAAAGTATTTTTAGTAATTTCAACTATTTATTCTACGGTCTTTGTGATTCAGAGGTCATTCTTAAGGAATTGGGACAAAATCTAAGCTTTAATGTAAAGAGCGAGGTATCGACGAGGGTTGAACCCCCTCATATACGCAATAAAAACATACGGATATAGAAGTTCGTTACGTAAGTTCATTCGTAAGTACGTATATTTTTTGCCAATGAAAACGTTTGTAAAAAATTAAAAGTTCTAGTTGCTTTTTTAAGTGATCAAAAACTTGGAGTGCAACAAGGCCTCCTCCCTCGCTCCTTTTTCTCAAAATATTCCGATTAATTGCAATTAATTCATATGCAAATATCGCTTTAATTATTATGTGCGGAGAGCCAAGATCAAAACATGCATTAATTCAAAAACGTCCAGAAATTAAATAAAAAACAAGCTTTTTTAAATGAAAGTAAGGAGCAACATTAAAGCTTAAAACGAACAGAAATTACTCCGCATATGAAAGGGACTTTTCCTCCTCAACGCCCCACTCGTTACGCTAAAGTTTCTTACTGTTTTAAAAATAAAGTTAATAGAAAGAGTCAAACTTTAGCGTAAAGAGCGGGGCGTTAGGAGGAAAAGCCCCTATCATATACGGAGTAATTTCTGTTCGTTTTAAGTTTTAATGTTGCTCCTTACTTTCATTTACTTTCAGTTACTGAAAAGTTCAATGATCCAAATTCACTGAAAAAAGAAGGTACTGAACTGATAATCAGCCAGGTTTATGATTCAGTCACGCTCGAGTTTAATCCCTAGTTTGCAAAAATTGAGCAGGCTCTACTGGGTAGTCTGAGATTTCAAACTGAAAATTTGTAGGAGAGAATTGGTCGAATAGAAAAAAAGCTTGATAATTATGATCCATGATTGATAGCCTTGTATTTCATGGGTTAAAGTAGTTACCTGGTGTAGACACTCATACGACGATATCTAATATTATAAATAGCAAAATGTCTGTGATGGGCTCTTTACTTTATTTAGTTTACGTGAACATGATGCACGTTTATCTAAAGGATACATATATTACTAACATTATTGCTAACAAAATTTGCAAAATCTGCAGATAATTTAATAGCTAAAGCTCATATTACTCTCAAAAGATTAGAGATGTTTACAAGTTTAAGTTTGCTGTGTGTGAATGTAAAGAAAAATTTTTACTGACATTCTGTGGAGTGGGTGATTCTGTTGATGTATTCAGTAAAGTTCTATTTGGTGAAAAACCTATTTTACAAGCTATATCACTGCGGTACCTCGGCTTCCATATTGATTCTAATCTATCGTAGAAGCATCATAGCGACATTATCTCCACCAAAGTTGCACTTGGAGTTGGCATCCTCAAAAGATTGAAGCATATTCTGCCGGAACATAGTCTTCGCACGATATATTTTGCAATAATCTACCCATATATCATACGGATGTTTAGTCTGGAGAAGCAATTTTTATGTTAATTACAAGCTAAATGGTTTTCTCATAGTTTTGATCGGACGATTTCGCTTAAAAAAGGGGGTGGGAGAGGAGGCCTAGTTACCTCCCAATTTTTGGTTACTTAAAAATACAACTAGATTTGTTTTATTTTTTTACAAACGTTTTTGTTAGTAATATACATTCGTACCTTACGAATTAGCTTATGCAACGAACTTATATAATTGTATATTTTTATTGTGAGGGGGTTTGCCCCCTCGTCAATACCTCGTTCTTTACAATAAAGCTTGAATTTTGTCCCAAATCTTTCAGAATGACCCTTGAATAACAAAGGCCGTAGAATAACTAGTTAGAGTTATATAAAATACTTTAGCGTAAAGAGCAAGGTATTGTGGAAGAGATGAACCCCCTTGCATAAGTAATATTTTATGTTCGTTTTAAGTTTTAATGTTGATCATTACTTCCAGTTCAAAAAAAAAAAAATTTTCTCATTGTCTTTTTGTAAATGATGCTAGAAAATCCTACGACCCCTTCATGGAAATTCTCTTCCCTCATGAAAAATTCCTGCATGGAAAGATCCTCCCACTCAACTTGCCCCCCCCCCAACCCACCCTAAACCCAACACAAAATAAGTCCCCTCCGAAACGTCTGTACACTTCATAGTTAACAACTATTATGTGTTAACAATGGTCAAAGTTTATAAGTTGCCGCCCCTCCCCCGGGAACTGTGGTGGATTTAGTCATCCCCAAAGACATAGTTATTAGGTTTTTGACTAAGTTAAACACAATGGCTATCTCAAAATTTTGATCCGGTGACCTTGGAGAAAAATGTGTATTGGAGGGGGTCTCGGTGCCCTCCAATTTTTTGGTCACTTAAAAGGGACACTATAACTTAATTTACGTTAGAATGAACCCTCTTGCGACATTCTAGGACAACTAAGTCGATACGATCACCCCTGAGGAAAAAAAACAAAAAATACGCACCCGTTATCAAAAATACAAAATTCCACCATTTTTATGATAGGGGCTTGAAACTTCTACAGTAGGTTCCTCGGATATACTGACTCTGATGGTGTGATTTTTTTAAGATTCTGTGACTTTTAGAGGGTATTTCCGCCTATTTTCTAAAATAAGGCAACTTATATATTTAAAATTAGCATTAAAATGCAATTCTTTTGATGTAACTATTTGTATCAAAACTTTGTTTTTTAGAGTTTTGGTCACTATTGAGCCTAGTCGCTTCTTACTACAGTTTGTTACCACGAACTGTTTGAAATAGTAACTTGTAAATGAATAAAGTAATACATTCTACTATAACGTTGAGATAGAACTTACTAATGTCCCGGGTTTTCCCGTCCCTTTTTTGTTTTTGTATTTTTTTTTCTGCCCATCGTGAAAATTCAAATGCTAAACTGTTATCTGACTTGTAATCAACCAAATTCAAATGGTCAGCTGTTACCAATTAGACATGTGAAAAATCTAAATTCCCTTTAAATCCGGTCTTAATGTTCAGGGAAAGTCAACAGTCTTTAGATATTCTGGTACAACCCTCAAGGAGCAATTAAGCCAATGAGAAAGGAGGAAATCTCGTAACGTATTTCAATGTTATTGGAAATAGAATTTGCTTTCAACCTAGGAGATTGACCTTAAGATCTGTTTATTCCCTAGTCCCTCTATCCTCCTTGGAGTCATTTTCTGTAGAAGAAACAAAAAACCTTTATTAGGATCAATTTTTCTTAACTTTACTGACGACTGTAAATGCAACACATTGGATTTCCTACAAAAACCAGAGGAAAATGTCCCGCCTTAAATCACCTTAAATTCCATTATGTGGGCATAGAAGGATTGTTCCTGGTGGAATGCCTTCAAGTATCGAATCATTTATGTTGACAATAGATGTTTTGGAATTTCTAACTGATAAAACTAGCATTTTGCCAGTTTCCTCGAAATTTAGGCCTGGATAACTATCAACTTTCACAACATCCACACCAAATTAAATAATTCTGATAATTCTTTTTTTAAGGTTGATTGGAAAGGCGAACACCAGCCATGTTGTAGTTATAACATAAAAAGCAGTAAGCACTAAGAGGGTGCTAGAAAGAATGCAGAATCTCTCTGCCTCCTTCCAAGTGTATCTGACGATTCCATCTCTACAAAACATTTGGAGAGGCACATTTTCAAGCACTCTGACATCTAGATACTTGAACATAAATCAGGGCATTAAGTACTATACTTATATTTTAACGGTATTTGTTATGCCTTATTCTGACAAAGAAGCTTACCATCCAATATTTTTTTTTCTCACAATGAAACTGTTTGATTCTAATAACAAAATGATTATTGAAATTATGTCGGACGGAGAAATAATGGTGCCTACCAGTGCTACATCGCTAGATACGGAAAAAGCACCGAACACAACCATAGTTCAACATACAACCTTGTGTGTTAATGCTCTGTCCCCTATCCTTATAAGTGCTGACAGGCTTGTTCCAGAGCTAAAAATGATACATTCTGATTTATGTACTATATTGTGGCATTTTTTTTGTATAAGTATTTATAACTTCAATCTTGATATGTTGTTTAATAACGATTTTCTTTAAAAAAGATGTTTGATGTCTTATTAGAAGCTTCCATTTAATCGAAGTTTAGGCTAATAAGAATTACCAAAACTAGTCATGTGGGATGCGTTAGAATGAATAGATGTTTTTTTTTGTTGAGAAGCATAAAAGGACTAGGAGTAACATATAAATTGCAGTCTAAGACCAGGAATAATTCTGCAGAGTTCACCATTCCCTAAACTTGCTAAACTTGCACTTTTCTTGACCATTTGGAACCCACATATTACATTCTGATTACTTAAATCCATCAGACCATCGCTAGGACACAGCTACAATGTAATAAAGAAAAAGAGATGAAAGAACCAATTGACACAGAAACATGATCCAAGATTTCAAGAAGGTCAATCACCTTTTCACTCTCAGACACAGAGTAAAAATTATGAGAAAGCTCTTTTATTCTCTCACGTTTTCTAATATAAAGAGTCTCCGGAAATGTGGCGTAGGGACCCAAATACAACATCGACAGTTCAACGAACCATGGATTTGAAATTCCAAAGGGAATAACGATTAGAATTTTATTACGTTTTTCTTTTCATAATATGAGCTGTCAAAGATATATGGACGTAAGCACTATCCGAAAGAATTACTTGGCAAAAGGATGAATTACTAGGCTTTGCCTTAATGAAACATGACATTTGATAAATTTTCTTTAAGAGTTTATTTTATACCCTGCCGCAAAAGCACGCAGGAGTTGCCCCAGGTTTTGAGAGGGGGAGTCGTGAAAACAGCGAAACAGCAAATATTTGAAAACCATTCGGTAGATAATCACTTTCAAACTATGAAACGGTCAATTTGTTTGCATTTTAAAATGCTTTCTGTGTCAATAGTCAATCTTTATCGTAAATAAAGGGGAGTAAAGAAAGAAAAAGTGAGTGGTAGCCCTCCTCATACACATGGAAATTTATATCTTTTTAAAGTTTAAACGACAGCCATTACTTTCACTCGAAAAAATCTTTTTTTTTGCTGTTTTGATTATCATTTTAGAATGATAAAATAAAGTATCTTAAACGAATATCAAAGACAACTCTTCCTTCATATTTAATATTTCTGAATAACGTACAACGTAACAGAATTAGGAGAATACTTTGAGCATTTAAGCATTAATTCTCCGCACTATCGCTAGCTGGCTGTACACTTGTTATTTATGTCAGTACTATACTTCCACAAATGGGAGTGTAGATTTCTCCCTTTTGAACAAGGTCGTATCCAGGGGGAGGGTTACCGGGTTTGACTCCCTCCCCCAAGATTTTGTCCAAATTTTAAAAACGTAACATAAGTGCTTATAGACAAATTTTTATACGTTTTTAAAGTTCTTTTTGTACCCCCCCCCCCCTGAATAAGAATATTGGATACACCCTTGCCTTGGAAAGACCAAAAAGAACTGGGATTTAATGCTAGTTCAGGAGTAAACTTACTTATGACGTCAGCTGGATTGTAGTGCACTTGAATTGGCAAACCAACTAAAGAGAAGTGTTCCACGATTTCTTTTGCTGGTCCAAAGTAAACAGACTAAAAGAAAATTCGTATGAAAAAAAAAAAAAAAAACAACTTGTAATTATCTACCATAAGGATCAAAAACCCTTCATGATATAAGTTTTGGAACAGGTATGGAAGCGAAATTTTCCTTTTCAAAAAATCAAAGTAAAGTGTTGTCATGCTTGTATATAGCATTATAGCAAACAGGTAACCGGTAGTTGTGGTATGCACGTTTTAACCTTGTAGAGTTCGCTCAATGAATAAAAAACATTGCAGATTTTACTTTCAATAAAGAACAACGATTTCAATACATTTAAGAAGAATCTTTGGAACCCTACTTCATATTTGCTGCTTTTTCAAGTATTTTGTAAAAGAAATGGTAATACTGTAATTTATAAATAATAATGATTATAAGAAGTTGAAACAAACACGTCAATATTGTAAATTTTTGCAGACAAGGCAGAATTACCGAAACAAACTTAAAATAAGTTCGATAATTATTTTTTACTTTATAAAGTTTCAAATATCGATGCCAAAAAGGGCGTATATACCACGTTTCTCGAAAACGAATAAGCATAAGGGAAAGATTTCTCCAGTGGATTGTCATCCACAGGTCAATTAGCAGAGGCATATCTAGTTCTTAAGAGATAGGAAATGTTAGCCAAGGTGCGGATAAGGAATATTTAAGTGCTTCTTGTTCAAAGATTACACATGATCATTTTATATGCAATATATACCAGCAAAACCACATCACTAAAAACCTAAATAATGTTTCCCATTTTTTGCCAGAAGAGGTTCCAATGAGTAGTTTGATAATATTAGCTGGAAAATGTAAACATACGATTAAAAAGCAGAATTTGCATAAAATCAAAATGGTTAAGCAAAATAGAAAAAGAGTGATAACTATCCTATACTTCTGTGTTAAAAAGTATGCTTCATTTACATTGGTTTGTTTTATTGACGACAATCACATTTTTTCCTTAAGCCTACGTCAGAAAAGGAGGCCAAATAACACAAGCGTTTACCCTTTGTTGCATTTATGTGTTGTTGCAATTTTGGACTTTGAGCCAGTGCGAAATCTATTTTTTGTATAAAATTATGATTAATCAGAATGAATAACAAGTTTTGTATGCCGACCCTTTTTAAAATAATTCTGCTTTTTTTGGGAGGGGAGGGCTTTAACAAAAATTCTGATGGCGGATGATTTCTCTTTTCGCTTTACAAAAATACCCACAACCAAAGCCCACCTGCTTTTTACCCGTCTATTAGGACCGGCACAACTTTTGTTAAGGTACTAATCTATGCAAGGACGACATTCGAACTTCTCTTTTTACACCCTATATCTTACCCTTTCCCCAAGGACGTCCCTAGGCATGTGGGAACACTCAGCACCTTTCAGCAATAATGAAAAAAATTCATTACTGTTTAGATACAATATAGAACGTCGTATACTTCACCTGACCTCCGTGAAGAAGAAGAAGTTTGTCAAAAAGATGAAATATTTGAGATGAAGGCTGATGTATTGACAATATCACTGTTTTTTGCTCGTGTTTAGCATATTCTTTAAGGCAGCGTATAAGACCCAGAGCAGCAGTTGAATCCAGACCCGACGTGGGCTCCTAAAAGAAAAGTAATTTTAACGTTTGAAATGTCCTTAGCTAAGGTTTGTTATACTTTTCTAAGTGAATATGCAAACTGATTTATCGGTAGGCTAATTATCGATTGTTTGTTTGCCGTCAGGCTCAACATTGTTTAATGGTTTAGCTGAGGATAAAGAGGAAGATTGGCTTTATTTTGGAGTTGGAAATATATAAAGCAAGCATTCTTAGCTGCACAGATTTCCTTCGAGGTTTAGAGTTACCTTGTCTCTCAACCGTTGGTTTATGTATAGACTATATTACCATGGATACAAAATCCTATTCATGATGTTAGTTTATTAATATTACTTTATTTTCCCGAATAATAGTAATTTTTAAGCTACTTACGAGTTATCCCGACCACACTCAAGAAGTGAAGTTAGGTAAATTTTTAATCATAATATATATATCATATATCATATAATTATTAATCATAATGAAATATACCCAAATACGATGAAAATATAATATCTTAGCAACAAAATCATGGACATCAGGCCGCCCAGAACGCAATGTATTAGATTCCTAGCCTGACATAATCTAACCAACTCTAGAATTAAATATTTAACTAAAATATACCTGCATAGTAGTTTATCTAACTCAGGCTAAGCTGGTTATCTGAGAGTGTACAGAGAAAAATCGGTTTTAAACAAATCAAACGGAACTTAAGTATTAAGTATCAAACAGTTCGTAGTACCGAACTGTAGTAGCCTAAGGACCGACCCAACTCAATAGTAACCGAAACTCTAAAAAATGGAATTTTGATACCAATAGTTACATCAAAAGAATCGCGTTTTAAAGCTGATTTTAAATATATAAGTTTCATCAAGAGCAGTTATACTCATCAAAGTTACGAGCCTGAGAAAATCTGCCTCATTTTAGAAAATAGGGGAAATACCCCCTAAAAGTCATATAATCTTAATGAAAATCACACCGTCGGATTCAGCGTATCAGAGAACCCTATTGTAGAAGTTCAAGCTCCATTCATTTAAAAAAAAAAACTTTTTTTGATTTAATTAAGTATAGAAGTGAAGTGAACAATGAGCCCCGTCCACACTCAAAACCAACATAAATCTTACTATACAGAGGGGTAAAGCGAGCCCCCCCCCCCCAGCAGCAAAAAACTGGTCCTTAATAAGTAAAAACTTATTTAAAGTTTAACCTCTTTTATCTTAGCTTCAAGAGTGAAAGCTTTGACACCAGACCATTGTGATCAAAAACTGAACCCTTTACCACAAAACTTCGAGAATAATAGAGCCTATTTAGCTTTATTTGTTTTAAATTAAAAAAAATCGAGTTTAGACGTTTCGAAAAGCGATCGGTCAAGGAAACACATGCAAGCACCAACCAGCTGTAATTATCGCATTATAAAATGCTGACGCGATATCACTCGTCAATTTTAGCGAAAGAGGGGGTAGTCTTACCTACGCATAGGCTATTTCCGGCCAATTTAATTCTAGTATCGTTCTTTTGTTTCATATAAAAATAAGTGGGTACTTGTCTGTTAAACGAGACACACCCGTGGCGTGAAGTTAGGTTAATCCTAATAAAATTGACCAAAACATAATGATAATATAATAGTTTAGAAACAAAAGTGTGGAAACTGCGACAAAGAATAATGGAAAGCAGGCCATACAGAACGCATTACATTAAATACCTAACCCAATCCAACCTAAAACCTAACCAACTCTATATATTAAATATTTAATTATAATATAGCTACATCGTAGTTTTTCTCACTTAAAATAAGCAAATCATAACCGATGCCAGAGAGGCAAACCGGTGATTGCCAGATCTTACACAGCTTAATTCTTTAGTGTGTTTCTTTTAATAGACAAGTGCCAAAAAACTGTTCAGTCAACATTCATTTTCACTATCATATCGTTTTTACTGGATACGACAGGGTCGTATCCAGGATTTTTTTCGGGGGGGGGGGGGGGGGAAATAAAAAAATTTCTGGAGGGGGTTCTTCAAAGAAACACTTTTTTTAAACATCAAAATTTGTTTATATTCATTTCTGCTAGGTTTTTACGAGTCAGACAAACATTTCGGCGGAGGGGAGGTCAAACTCCCCCCCCCGGATACGGCCATGTATGTTGGATAGTCTTAGACATACAGGAGCCCCCAGCCCCCTAACCTTGCTCATTTCGCTGATGGCTTGTTTTGTTTTTTTTTTAAATCTGCTTATGCAATAAACTTTTACCATTATTGACATCATTTTCCCGAATGAGCTTGAAACGGTAATTCTTCCTCAATTGACAGCTTTTTTAATACGTTTTAAAATTTCGGTTACAATGGGCTATATTTTGATCTTTGCCAGGTTAAATCTGATGCTGTAACCATGATGCGTCGATAACGGAGGGGCTCACTTATATGTATCTGCTTCACAAAATGAAGAAGGGGCCCCTTAAAGGTTTAAATCGGGAGGAACATTGTTTAAAACGTACAAAAAAAAATCATTTGATGAGCCTTCGTGTACCCCTCAAACCGCTCAGTAATATGAATGGTTTAAAACTGGCTAATCGTCAGCAGCTTCAAAGTTCTAGGAATTACCATAACTGCTTGTATGACGTAATTAACCCATACGTGCTTGAAGTATAGACTGGTTGGTAGGTTTTTTATTTATCCTTTTAACTATGCACGAAGCTAATTGATACCTGTACTACCATGAAGGTCAACCATAACCTTAAGGTTTGCTAAATGTTTGCCAACAATTAGGAAGCCATATATGTGTACTATTACTTACCAAGCTAGTCAGGAAAAACTGAGGTCACTGAACTACTGTAAATCTTTTTTGGAATGAAAGGCGGGATAAAATGTATGAGAGGCATGGGTACAGGGGGAGAGGGGGTTCATGCAAGCGGCGATGCAAGTTCTATATTCTTCCCACATCCAGCGTCTCGAAGATAAATACAATGCAAGAAATATTCTCTTTGCGAGAAAAAAGTAAAGGATATGTAAAAGAACGGATTTAGGATGGATTGTAAAATTCAAAGTGTAATTAATGACAAACAAAATGCAAAGTTAAAATTTAATTATACTCTTTTGGAAAAGAACCCTGTTCGTACAGGAAGAAAACAATCAAAAATTAAGTTATTTTAAAAAAGTTTTTTCAACAGAAAATAGTTTGCCCCCTCGTCAGTATCTCGCTCTTTACGGTAAAGTATTTTTAGTAATTTCAAAAAAAAAACTATTTATTCGAATTAAACGGCTTTCGGGATTCAGAGGGCATTCTTAAAGAATTTGAACAAAATTTGAACTTTAGCGTAAAGAGCGAGGTATTTACGAGGGGGCGAATCCCTCATATTACATATATGAGGTTGTTTCGTCCCCTCGTCAGGACCTCGCTCTTTCTGCTAAAGTTATAATTTTGCTAAGTAATGGCCGATATAAACAATAATTTGTTTGTGTTATTTTTTGGCCAATCTTAGCATTTAATATTATCTTAAGAAGCTTCTTAACTATGATTTTTATATGATAATGAATATAATTTCTCGGCTTGTGGTTGTTATAAAATAAAAAAAAAAAGTTTTTCTTTCCAACTCAAAGTAAGAAACAACATTAAAACTTAAAACGAACAGAAATTATTACCTATATGAGGGGGTTGCCTCCTTCTCAGTACCTTACTCTTTACGCTAATGTTTGACAATATGTTCCAATTATTTAAGAATGACTCCTGACACACAAGGGCCGTTTAATTAGAATAATAAACTTTTTACAAATTCCCAAACATTATAGCGTAAAGAACGAGGTACTGAGGAGGGGGCAACTCCCTTATATACGTAATAACAACCAAAAAAAAATTAGAAAATCGCGGTTTAAACTGTAAGTAAGGAGCAACCCGGCTAAATAGTAACCATAACTCTAAAAAACTGTTTTAAAAAAAGGATTTTGATAGCAATAGATATATCATAAGAATTCGATCTTTATACTGATTAAATAAAAAAAAACTAATTTTTTTAGCTGAAAGTAAGGAGCGACATTAAAACTTAAAACGAACAGAAATTACTCCGTATATGAAATGAGTTGTCCCCTCCACAATTCCTCGCTCTTTACGCTAAAGCTTTTAATTGTTTTAAAAAGTAGAATTGTGGCAAAGAGTCAAACTTTAGCGTAAAGAGCGAGGGATTGTGGAGGGGACAACTCATTTCATATACGGAGTAATTTCTGTTCGTTTTAAGTTTTAATGTCGCTCCTTACTTTCAGCTAAAAAAATTAGTTTTTTTTTATTTAATTTCTGAACGTTTTTGAACTAATGCATGTTTGGTTTTGGCTCTCCGCACATAAATTATTAAAATGAAATTTGTATATTAATTCTTTTTTTGGCTAAATGGCTTTCTCTTAGTTTTGATCAGACGATTTTGAGAAATAAGGGGTGGAGAAGGAGGCCTAGTTGCCCTCCAATTTTTCGGTTACTTAAAAAGGCAACTAGAACTTTTAATTTTTAATGAACGTTTTTATTAGTAAAAAATATACGTAACTTAAGAATTAACTTACGTAACAAACTTTCATAACCTTATATTTTTATTATGTATACGAGGGGGTTTGTACCCTCGTTAATACCTCGCTCTTTACACTAAATCGTAAGTTTTGTCCCAATTCTTTAAGAATGACCCCTGAATCAGAAAGGCCGTAGAATAAATAATTGAAATTACTAAAAATACTTTAGCATAAAGAGCAAGGTATTTATCTCCTCCTAAATACCTCGCTCTTTATGCTAAAGTATTTTTAGAACCCCTCATATGCGTAATAATCTCTGTTCGTTTTAAGTTTCAATGCTACTTCTTCCTTTCATTTGAAAAAACGTTTTCATGTTTATTTTTCATTGTTTTCTTATAGTAATGCTAGAGAATCCTGCGCCCTTGTCATTGAATTTTTCTTCCCCCATGACAGATTCCTCCAAGGAAAGATCCTCCAACATAGCCCACCCCCTCAGCCCCACCCCCAAACAAAATAAAATCCCCCTAAAAACGTCTGTACACTTCCCAATAACCATTACTATATGTAAACACTGGTCAAAGTTTGTAACTTGCAGCCCCACCCCCAGGGACTGTGGGGGAGTAAGTCATCCCCAAAGACATAGTTATTATGGTTTTCGACTATGCTGAACAAAATGGCTATCTCAAAATTTTGATCCGTTGACTTTGGGAAAAAAATGAGCGTGGGAGGGGGCCTAGATGCCCTCCAATTTTTTTGGTCACTTAAAAAGGGCACTAGAACTTTTCATTTCCGTTAGAATGAGCTCTCTTGCGGCATTCTAGGACCACTTGGTCGATACGATGACCCCTGGGGAAAAGAAAAAGAAAAAGAAAAAAAAAAAAAAAAAAAAAAAAAAAAAAAAAAAAAAAAAAAAACAAATAAACACGCACCCGTGATTTGTCTTCTGGCAAAAAAAACAAAATTCCACATTTTTGTGGGTAGGAGCTTGAAACTTCTACAGTATGGTTCTCTGATACGCTGAATCTGATGGTGTCATTTTCGTTAAGATCCTACCACTTTTAAGGGGTGTTTTCCCCTATTTCCCTAAATAAGGCAAATTTTCTCAGGCTCGTAACTTTTGATAGGTAAGACTAAACTTGATGAAACTTATATATTTAAAATCAGCATTAAAATGCTATTCTTTTGATGTAGCTATTGATATCAAAGTTCAATTTTTTAGAGTTTTGGTTACTATTGAGCCGGGTCGCTCCTTACTACAGTTCGTTACCACGAACTGTTTGATTTCAAATATATGAATTTCATTATGTTTAGTCTTACCGATGAAAGGTTACGAGCCTGAGAAAATTTTCCTGATTTTCAAAAAAGAGAGAAACGCCCCCCAAATTGTCAAGTGATCTTAATGAAAATCACACCATCAGATTCAGCGTATTAGGGAACTCTACTTTATAGGTTTTAAGTTCATATTTTCAAAAATGTGGAATTTTGTATTTTTTGCCAGAAGAAAGATCATGGATGCGTGTTTATTTGTTGTTTCTTTCCCCAGGGGTGATCGTATCAACCCAGTAGTCCTAGAATATCAGAAGAGGGCTCATTCGAATGGAAATTCAAAGTTCTAGTGTTAGGGTATAACAAGACCCCAGAGCCCCAGGAGAATGGTCTTTAAGTTATAAGATTTGTCCATTGTTTACGCACAGTACTTGTTATTGAGATGCATACATACAGTTCGGTTGGGGGGACAAATTTTCTGCTGGGGGTTTTTCCACGGGGAAATTTTCCATGGGGAAGGGGAGAGTTTTCAGGCAGTGAACTTGTCAGGGGAAATTATACACTGCGAGAATTTGCCAGAATTCTTACACAAAATCCTTTTTATATGTCTTGCTTTCTCTTTTCCGTCTCAATTTTACGTGCGGAGTGGTTAAGAGTAATTGTCCGGGTAAGTTTTCATGGGGATTGAATTATCTAGAGGATACTTCCATGGAGAGGGGGTATCTCCGTGGAGGTGGGGTCAGATTTCCTGGCATTATGTAACAAACGATTAAAAACTAAATATAAAAAAAGTTTTTTTTCTACTGAAAGTAAGGAGCGACATTAAAACTCATACATACAGCGATGTATGAAAGGGGCTGTCCCCTCTTCAATGCTTCGCTCTTTACGCTAAAGTTTGTCTCTTTCTCACAGCTCTATTTTTTAAAACAATGAAAAACTAAAGCGTGAAGAGCGAGGCGTCGAGGAGGGGACAGCACCTTTCATATACCGAATAATTTCTGTTCGTTTTAAGTTTTAATGTCGCTCCTTACTTTCAGTAGAAAAAAACTTTCAGTAGAAAGCTATGTCATCACCAAAAGCATAGTTATTGGACCTTATTCAGCAAATATATTTGTAATTGGGTATTATGAAACATTGAGTTAGTGAAAGCTACTATTATAAAGGGTGAGGGCATTAAACTATATTTGGCGAAGCTCAACTTTTGCAAACAGGAGGGGGGAGGGGTTACGTCAAGGAGTAATCAGTTGGAATTTGAGATTCAATTATTTGTTCTTCTATGAATTTTTTCCTCTTAAGAACATTCGATATTTTAAAAATCATTAACGCGAGCCTCAACGTCGGCTGACTGTGTTAAAGGGTTCGCAGTGAATTCTCCCAACGGACTAGTGAGACTTAGTAAGGGTGCTGGGAAGGGGAATATATGGGAGGGGTTCTTGTAAATTTCCAGTTAATGGTTTTGGACCATAACTATTACAATAGTACCGTTTTATACTTTCAAGCTTTTGCACTTAAGAAATGGCACCAAAAGTGCCGTTTTTAATGCTATTTGGTACTTACGGATGGTATAACTGATAAAAACACGTAGATTTGAGCAATAGCTTTCAAATGAGCCATTAAAAATCTCTCTAAGAAGTTCTGGATGCCCGATAGCCCCAGCTTTTCCGCTTGAGATATGGCACCAATAGTGTCATTTTAGTGCCATTTGGCACTTGCAGATGGTGAATTTTATAGGAAAAACGTAGATATAAGTAATATCTTTTATATACGATGTTTTGGTAGCCCGTTAGCCCCACTCCTTTAGCGATGGCACAAAAAGTGCCGTTTCAATGCCATATGGCACATATAAATGGTGGAATTTATAAAAAAAAAAAAAAAAAACGTAGATATAAGAAATAGCTTTTGGATGAGTCATTAAGCATCTCTCTATGACGTTCTGGTAGCCCACTGGGCCTGCTGGAAAAAAAAGAAGATAAAAAAACGGGAGGCAGATCAGTGCTAACGATGCAAAAGTGATTTTCTTGTTGTTCAAGAAGGGGGACTGTAATTCCCCCATGAAAGGCTTTCGACCATGCTGATTCCAATGGTACACCAGACGCCATTTTCGAAGGGTTTCAGATTTTTTTTTTAATCACCATAAATTTGTTTTCGCAATCAACATTTACTTTTAAGAAGAACCGAAATAATAGTTACCATTCCTGAGTCAGTGTCAGATGTAAATTTTTTTCACCAGGCAGTTTTTTTTTAAACGTGTTTTTTAACTTTTGGTTACTATGGGCTGTGGTTCGCTCTTTACTATGTTGCAGCTACCGCTGCAACCCTGATATACCTATGGTCTATGTTCAGTTCTTCATCTCAGTAGAACCTGTTTTTCTGACTAGCCCAAATAAAGTATCATATATGATGAAAATATAATACTTTAGAAACAAAGTTGGGCTAAACATTTGCACATAAGGGGGGGGGGTCAGGGTAAAGTATCGTGGATCTGCATGCAAAATGTGTTAGGTAAATTGTTATGTATATTATAAAGTAAGAATTGTTTTCTAACTTCACACTGCCAAACACTTTACCCCCACCCCCACCGACTAATGTGCAAATGCATAGCCCAAATTATATATTTTCCATCTTTTCTGTCACATGTCTTTGTCTTTTCCCGCGCTAATGAGAAAGAAACTAACGAAAGAAGTAGGTTCTACAGTGGGTCAATGCTTGAAGAACTTAACATCGGCGCAATAGTAGATAAATACCAATTTTTCATTTACATTTTCTGTTGAATATTGCTATTAGGTTACAAAAACTTAACAAAAAACACCATAAGAGTAGATGGAGCACTTACATCTAAGAGCATAACTGGAGGATCCGTCAGCAGTTCGCAAGCAATACTTGCTCTTTTCCTTTCACCTCCTGAAAGTCCTCGTTTCATGCCTCCTCCCATCGCTAATCAAATAAAGCGAAAATATTAAAGTTAATCGACAAATCTGAAATCCAAGTTTAAGAAACTGTTATGAAGGGGTACATTTATCATAAGCCATTGTGAAAATCCGGATGTGTCGGTTAAATCGTATATCAAATCGGTAGTTCGATCAAAATTAGCACAGCATTAATATTAAACAGTAGCGAAAATTTGGTTCAGAAATAGGACCCATCACAGCACGAGCTTTGGTAATTTACAAAAGCGTCACAGCAATAGCTTTAGTTGCTACTTGGCATTCAATCAGATTGAAGCGTGTTTGCATAGCTAAAAAATTTTCATTGCGCGTGCGCAAAGGCGGAGTCAGTAAGAAAAGTGTTCGACTGATGTATCCCAAAAATCTTTAATAGATATTATAGGAATTGTTGCTACTGTATAATATTTACGCTGTGAATAGTGCATTTCACATTACCACTGACGCTAAGCAGCTTACGCACTGAAATTTGAAATGGTGTATGACCGGTCAGCCTAAAATATTCCACCAATCATAGAAAAAGTTTTGTAGATGTTAAGTAAACTAGCCTAATTAGGCAATGTGAAACCACAACAGGATCATATTATATGGAAAGACAGCTCTGTCTGTGTCACAGCTAAAGAACTTGAAAGCTTATCTTGCACAAGACAGTATAAATAGAGATGAAATAACGTTGTACCTAAGACGGTAATTTGATTAATCACTGAAGGCAGATTCGGCTACTGTCTAGGTCAACGAAGACTAAAGGACGTTATAACGACTGGATTCTCCGGTAAATATATGTACCAACCTTGGATGTGATGACGAAACCTGAGGTATATTTCCCACCAAAAACACACCCATAAAAATATTGACAATTCTAAACATTCCAGAGAAAAGACAGAAAAAATATCTTGAGACATTTAACGAACATGTTAATATCATCAACAGAGATTTTACCCCCAAAACTGTTTTGACAAACCAGTCTTTATTAACATAATCAGTAATCAAACTTCCTTGTTTCATTGTAAGTAATTTAAAATAAATGGTTTAATATCATTTCCATGTAAAATTACTAATAATGATTTTTATCCTTCTCCAATTATCTTCTTAATTATACTGCAAACTGAGCTGAGCCAGGAGACACGTAAATGGGGATACCATTCACCAAGCCTCTCTTTAAAAGAATATCAAGATTTGTACAATTCTCTGTGTTTTCCTTATAGGTCGCTATTTTTAAGGTTCCCAACTTTGGGGTAATTTCAACACCCCCCCCCTCCCAATATCCATCAGCAATAATTGTAATATTAGATTTTCTTCCTCACTAAACTTTGTTTCAGATTTTTATCATTTTTCCGCTGTGAGGGCTAAGCAATATCCAACAGTTTGTGGTAACGAACTGTAGTAAGGAGCGACCCTGCTCAATAGTAACAAAAACTCTAAAAAACGGAATTTCGATACTAATAGATACTCCATAAGAATCGTATTCTTATGCTAATTTTAAATATGTAAGTTTCATCAAATTTACTTGCACTAATCAAACGTTACGAGCCTGAAAAAATTGCCTTATTTTGTAAAATAGGGAGAAACATCCCCTAAACATCATAGTATCTTAACGAAAATCACATATCACATTCAGCGTATCAGAGAACCATACTGTAGAAGTTCCAAGCTACTATCAACAAAAATGTGGAATTTCGTTTTTTTTGCCAAAAGACCGATTACAGGTGCGTGTTTATTTGTTTTTTTTTCCCCGGGGGTGATCGTATCGACCCAGTGCTCCTAGAATGTTGCGAAAGGGTTTTCCATGGAGAATTTGTCATGGGTGGAGCCTCCACGAAGGGAGCGCAGGATTTTCTAGCATTCTTCAAAAAAAAACAAAAAAACAATGAAAAACTAAATATGAAAAGTTTTTTCAATTGGATGTAAGGAGCAGCATTAAAATTTAAAACAAACAGAAATTATTACGCATATGAGGAGGTTCATCTCCTCTTAAATATCTCGATTTTTACGCTAAAGCATTTTTTTTGTAATTTCAATTATTTATTCTGCGACCCTTGTGATTCAGGGGTCATTATTAAAGAACATATTAAAGAAGAGACGAGGGGACGAACCCTCTCATATACGCAATAGAAATATACGAATATAGAAGCTCGTTACGCAAGTTAATTCGTAAGTTGCGCATATTTATTACTAACAAAAACGTTCGTAAAAAAAGTAAAAGTTCTAGCTACCTTTTTAAGCAATCAAAAAATTGAAGGGCAACTAGGCCTCCTCCTCCACCCTTTTTTTCTCAAAATTGTCCTATCAAAACAATGAGAAAGCCATTTAGCCAAAACAAATTAATATGCAAATTTCGTTTTAATTATTCATGTGTGGAGAGCCAAAATCAAAACGTGCATTAATTCAAAAACGTTCAGAAATTAAATAAAAAAAAACAAGTTTTTTCAACTGAAAGTAAAGAGCGACATTAAAACTAAAAACGAACAGGAATCACTCTGTATATGAAAGGGGTTGTTCCCTCCTCAACGACCCGTTCTTTAAAATAAAGCTTTTTTATTGTTATAAAAGTAGAACTGTGAGAAAGGGTCAAACTTTAGCGTAAAGAGCGGGGCATTGAGGAGGGAACAGCCCCTTTCATATACAGAGTAATTTCTGTTCGTTTTAAGTTTTAATGTCACTCCTTACTTTCAGTTGAAAAAACTTGTTTTTTTTTTATTATTTATTAAGAGCAAAGAGCGGCGTTAACAAATCTAAAGTGAAAAATAATATATAAAATATCCTTTTTAATATGAAAGTAGAGAGTGAAATTAAAATCTAGAAAAAAGGAACATTATCCTATAGGAATGAGGCTGCCCTTCTCTTCAACTGTCCTTACGCTATAGATTGACTAGAAGTCGCTTCAAAACACTTTAGAATAGCCTGAAGCAAATGTAACTAGTTTGCAATTTAAAATATTTTATGTATCAGTTTTCCTACAAACCGCAGAAACATAAAATTATACTGTTTAAAGCAAACCCAACTAAATAAACCCTTCTATTCTTGACGCATTGTAAAAAAAACAACTTTTTATCACATCACTTTTATGTTAGATCACTCGGTCTTGAAGCAGTGCAGGGGAGCCAAATTTTAGGATAAGAGAGATTTCAATGGCAGAAGACAAATTCCTATTTGTTTCAATATTTGATAATACGCTTTAGTTTCATTTGAAAAACGCTTTTTTGTATATTTAATTTATGTCTGTTCTTTACATCAAGCAGAATAAAAATGTATTCAGAGTTACCCTAACCATGAGAGAGGCATTCAATTGTTGAATATTAGTTATCGCTATTTTTCGTTATTTAAAATCTAACTGTTCCTTTGAAGAGCCACAATAAAAGGGGATCTGTCACCTACGTAGCACCAATACTTCACACATTGCCGAAATTTATTTCTCAGAACAATGGGAGATCAGGGATTATCCCACTATTTTCCTGAAGCATGTCCCACGGAAAGTTTCGAAATCGGTTTCTAAAATACAGTTTTTAAGCTTTACGTACCATCCCCCTTGCTCTGAAAAGTCTACTAATATCCGCCATAACACCTGGTGGGGAACTATGCAATGCTCTAAAACCGTTAATTTGATAGATGATCTTTAATAATGGCTCATTTTGTGTGGATGGGTTCTGAAACTGCAAGGCTGTTTAGATAGCCTTTCAATAGTTCAAAGTCGATTTGCTATATTAAAAATTTTTTGCTCGAAAGCATTTTGACCCTTTTCAGGCCGATATCGTTCATATATAGGAGAAAATGGTTAAAATCAGGGCCGTGCTGTGGCATGACCTTCTTTGTTGCTTGAAAATGGTCATATGAGCTTAAATTTGGGTTCTAGTAAGCCCTCTGTCAATGATCTACGACCACTGGTTTGATAAGGTCACCGTTAAAAAAAAGAAAAATCTATTTTCATCCTTCGTAGGAAAAACAATGACTTTTCTGTTTTTGTAAATAGCAGCTTGAAACCTCTGAATTTGGAATTGAATCGAACGCTATAATTTTCATGCAGATCACACCCCTTTTCCAGGGCCTTTAACGTTTTCCCCTAGTATTATGCATATTTTTTAAGCTAATAAATCTTGATAGGTAAATAAAAAAAATTACATTTTTTCACTCACAATTTGCTACAAAGAACTGTTAGTTCTTAGGTGGTAAATATTAGGGAGTGTTTTGTGTAACAATGCTCCAAGAACGACAATCATTCCTGAAGTCCTTAAAATATGTCTCGGGGTAGTGGTGAAACGTCAAAGAGGAATTTAGGGTCATAGTTTTCATATTTTTCAAGTGGGTTTTTCGGACAACTCTTGTTTTAAGAACTAATTACTTAAGTTACGTCTTCATTTACCGTTTTCCGGCAAAATTAGCCAAACATTAACAAACCAATGACATCTTAATACAGGCCCTGATGGGGTGTGGCCTGACCCCCCCCCCTGGATGCATCATGTTAGGTAACCCGTATCGACGTTACATAGCCAACCTTGCGTGGAAAGTCAAATGAAGAGAGAGCATAGTCTAGTACAAGGACTTGAGTAAAAACAATAGCTTATAAAATTTGAAACAAAGCTGTTGCCACTTAAATAGGAGCAAATAACATGCGCCTGTCTTATCTGCAGTGAATAAGGAAAACCTAAGGTAAAGTTTCCATGATATCATCACGAAGGATATTTTGTGATAAGCTTTATTATTTACTTGGAAATAAACTTGAAGACGTTGATAAAGAATTATCTAAATATTAAATTATTTCCTCGCGTATATCACGCTAAAGTTCATTTATCTTTTATCTTTTCTTGCGAAAAGCGTATAATTTTCGGTCCAATTTACAGTTTTAAGCTGAAGATTTCTAACAAAAATGTCTTTAAAATAGCTTCCCTTGTTCATTTTATCCAAACATTTAAAACCATCAGAACAAACGAGAAATAATTTGCACCTTTCTATTTATAAACCAATATTTCTTTTAATTGACTGATATATTTTTCCAATTTTATCTCAATAACTTTCTAAATTATAACTGACCTGTGTCCAAACATTTCTCAAGCTCTAAAACTTGAACAATTCTGTCTACATTAAGCTTCCTTTCTTCATCAGTAAAAAAGTCTGGTAAGCGCAACTCCGATGTGTACTGCAAAACGAGGAAAAATTGAAGACCAATTTTTAGCATACAATATTGTTCAAAATGTAATCCTATTACAGAAAAAATTGCCAATGCGTCTGTGTTAACATAATGGGAAACTAACCTTGCAGAATGGGGAAACTAAATTGTTCATGAGGCGATAAAAACTGCCTTGTGTGTGTGTGTGTATTTTAAGCAAGTTTTTTGTTGTTTGTTTTTGTTTTGTTTTTTCACTTAGACATGACAGTATTAAAGACGGAACTGGTTTCAATATGACAAAACGGTGAAATGAAAAACTCAATTAAATAAATGTAAAAAATCGTTTTCGTAAGGATAAATTACATGAAGTGGCAACCCTGAAGTGATTAGACAAAATGGATAAAGGTGTTTCAATGTTCAAGACAGATGAATCCCGAGCACAAAAAGGAAACATATTTCAGACCATAGGACACAAAGACCAAAGAAACTAATTTGAACCATAATTAAGGTATATCTTCCCTCAAAAACAAGATTCCTCTCTTATAAGCTTGCAGCTATATCTTGCATCAAAAGTACAAGATGTTTATAGCATTGGATTCATTAGCCTCAAATCTATTCGTTCGCCGAGTCAGAATTACGATATTACTTAGGCTTTTTCTTAGGGCAAACTTCCATAAAAAATAAGAATATTTTCAACCCCCCCCCCCATTTTGTGAAATGGTATCGTTGATGGAAGGTCGCAGCACGTGGTAGCGTAAAACCCTTTATGGTACTTTTTGATCAGAATGAGGCGTCTTTTCTTAGTGTGGCAGTCTTTTTTGGCAGCTAAATCACATCTTAAGGTACCAACTGACGTGACAATGAAGCATCAAGCAGTATCCTACTGATAAATACAAGCAATTGGAGCTTGATGTCTCGCAAATAACTAAAATCGGCAAAGCAAGCCATGGAATTTGTTTTCTGGGCGTTAACAACCTCTGATCTAAAGTAAAACAATCATCTAAATTTCATCCTTTTGCCTGCCGATGAGACCGATAAATACTGAATATAAAGCATTTGAAGTTTGCCTGGTGAGATATGTTCTCATGGAATCATATAGCTAAGAGAATAAAGTGACTAACATGAAGAAGAATTGCAATTCAATTCATTATCTTTTCAGCTCAATGGATGATGTCAAACAAAACATAAAAAATAACAACAAAAATCAACAAAAAAATAAGGGTACAAAATAACACAGAAAGCTAGTCAGCCTCATTTACGGCGAGGAGTTACTCACACAGAGAGTCAAGAGAGGCTAGCTATTATTGATTAAATATTATAAATAAAAATCCACACAGTACTGAGTTAGCACCCAGGGGAGGCAGTATATGCTAAAACGTAAAGAATCATTATACGCAACTTTAAGATTCGCAAACTGTGGATCATACGACAGCAAACAACAGACAGCCTGAAATTCTTGATTTAATGTACATTAAAGAAAAATAATAGAAACAACGTGTAACCACGAATAGTTATGTTATTTTTCTGTTGAAGATCGAGAGGGAAATCCAAACCTAGGCTATTTAGAGCCACGAAGTTGCACATTTGATCTTCAAAATTGTCAACCAAAAATCCTAGACGCTTGTGGGTATAGCCGTCAAAAGGGCTGTGCCCGCTACTTTGCACTTTTCCATGAGAAATTTGCTCCACTTTCCCAGATTAGAAAAAAACACGACTTGACACATCGTCACTGACACGATTAACTAAGAGCAATGACCCCGCTCAAGGCATTTATGGGTGGAGTCGTAGTGTCGATATTAAGTGCCAAAATATTTACTACGTCATTTTCTGTCATGTTATTTATTATTTGATAGTCGCAATGATAACAAATGTTAAAATTAATACTGGAAAAAAGAAACAGACAACAAGCGTAGAATCAAGAGGAGCTCTATTCTAGCTTCAACTTTGACCTTTAGAAGTACCACTAGACATGTGCATATTGGAGGAATTAGCTTGAGCGAGGTGTGGGATTCCTCTCCAAAATGCAGTGCCCTTATCTCCCTACCAAATCCTTGCTCTGTCTAACAAAACAAAGCTAAACTACATGAAGAGTTATAAGAGAGGCTCAACAAAAGAGCTCCACACATACTAAGACCTATCGTTTCTGTTTTATTCACATATAATATACTGATACAATCTTTAGAGCACAAAAAAAGTACACTTTTAATTCAAATGAAGAATACAATAATAATTTAGCGAAAGTCATAAGCATTACAGTAAACTACAGAAATGAACGGACAAAATAAAAATGACGTCTATAAAAAAATCAACAAGATCTAAAGCCTCGATAATAATTCACAGTCATTTCGCGTTTCCCCCCCCTTAATGAGGCAAGATACCCTAATTTCGTTAGCAGGCTGGATAATACCAGCCCTTTCCACAATGGCATCAACTGGAGGGGTCCAAGATCCCCCCCCTGATTTTGAAAAATATGTTTGGGTATTTTCATTGGAAGCGGCTTTTTGTTGGTATTTTCATTGAAAAAAAAAACGGTACTTATGTATTATACAGTCAACACTAGATTTTACGCTGTGTAAAACTCGAGAAAAAACCGGTTTTGACCAATCAATATTAACAAACAAGTAGCTTTCGCTCATTGGAAAACAAGTGGCGGGTGACAGAATAAATCGAAATTATATGATTAGGACTGTATATTAGGGGGGTTTGGGATGGGGCTAGGTTATGCCTCTCCCCCCCCCCATAATGTGCAAACATATATCCCAAATTTGTTTCTAAAGTATTGTATTTTCGTTATTTTTTGGCATTTTTCATTAGGATTAGCCTAACTTCACTTCTTGAGTGTTGGTGGTATAATACATAAGTACCAAAAAAACAAAATGAAGTGCCCCCCTAGATTTCAAAAATATGTTTTTGCTCCTCCCCTAATTTTCGTGAATTGACTTTTTCATTGTTGGTCACATTATAATTAATTATCTAGTAAAAAGTTACCATGTAATATGCTTGAGCATTTTAAACTATACAACTTCAAAGGAAGACAGGGGACAATAGCTTATTGATTTGATTGCCATAAAGCGTAAAAAAAAAATTAACTTGGAATAAATAAATCTTGGGTTAGGAATGAGATACCTTTAAGGTTTGCCTCAGCGTCAAGTCGGCAAAGAAAACATCATGCTGGGTAACATACCCTATCCGTCTTCGGTGACGTTTATCTAGTGGCAGTCCTGCAATTTGAAGGCTACTCTGATTGTCCAAGGGGGTTCTGCCTGATAAAGCATTGAGCAGCGTCGTCTTTCCTGAGCCTGTGAAACATTCAAGTCCAAATTAATGTGAAGCAAGTACGGTCCTATGCACTGCGTCAGTCGTTACTGTAGAAAAAAAAATCTAGCAACAGAATTGTTAAAGACAGAAATCCTATACGAATATGCAATCCAATAATATAGCCTCATTAATGCATAATATAAAAGGAGCAAATACCCTATGGTAATTTCGCCTCTTTTAATCAGATATTTTTGCCAGCCTTAAGAGCAGTCACAAAATATCCCAAAACTAGATGACACGCTTCTAGGAAAAGGAGCAAGAAAATTACATCGTGGGTAGCAATATCAAATATCAACAAGTGTCGCATTTTAAAGGTCAGTATATATATAAAAGAAATAATTCATGAAAAATATTCCTTGTGCTTTTGTAAGCGACGTCGCAACACTAACTGAAAAAATTGTAAGAATTTGGGTACTTGTCGGTCATTGGAAACACGCCGAAAAGGCGAAGTTAGGCTAATCCTGATGAAATATAACAAACATGATGAAAAAATAATATTTTAGAAACAAAATTATGGAAACCTAACCTAAACCTCCCACCCATGCCACCTCCTAATGCAAATATATAGGTCAAATTGTACCAGTCCAAGTCCATTCGATCAAGTCGAATGCCGTGTATCATCCATCACTTGTTTTTGTAGCTATGAAACCGGTAGCCCAAGCGTAATTTTTTAATGTTTCCAATAACCGACAAGTACCACAATTTGTTCCTGCTCACCCGGTATGTAGTGTCTTGGTTTAAATTTCAGACTTCAGAGTATTTTGCAAAACCAGTTGAGCTTTCATTCCCATTACAACCCTGTTTGAAGAGCATTACTTTCATATTTCTTCTTCTTTCTTTAACTGAATCTTCAGATTAAGACAGATAGCACAAAATTTTGATATCTCTCGCAAGCCAAACATCACAATAATTGGTTAGGGAGAAATGTTTTCGCTGACGTAACCCATTATTCTGCAAAATCTTCAAGAGATCCTACGTTCAAATGAAAGAGTTTTACAGAGCTATCGAAATATAAACCAAGCATCTATTACAGTCTGAAACACGCATCATTTGGAAAACAAAACCCAGGCTATTGCTTAATCAAACCCTTCAATATTACTGAACTTCAGATAAACACAGGAAAAAGCCTTTGGATTTTTCTTCATTGGAATCTAATTTAAGTGCAGACCAAAGGGAATCAGGCAATATATATTTGTTCCGGTAATCCTCCTCATTGTGATAAAGCTCCTTGATCCTTTGCTTTTCGTGCTGATTTTTGCTTCTGACGTCGTCATATAGTTTTACTATAATGTCGTTTATGGTCGCAACCAACGATTGTAACGTCATCCGTCATCTCGCACATGAAGAAGCAGTTTTACGTCAAAAATTGTATATAATTTTGAAATTTGTATTGTAATTGTAATGTGTGGGGAGGCAAATCCAACGGGACCGTCACTCAGCCCTTAAAGACCCACTGCCTCCACACACCAGGCGGTTGAGCTAGCAGTCACACTACTTATCCCCCCCCCGCAAGCCACTACAAGAGATTTGCGATACCAAGACACGAACCTGCACCCCGAAGGACACGGGATTGCAAGTTCAATGTACCATCCAGTCACCTAAGGTGGTTCATACAGAGGTAAAAAAATATGACAAATTCCAATGAGAATAATCCAGGGACTGATAACTACATAAAGCGGTAGCAGATAGAACCCAAATCATCTTTCCGCTAACCTCGTGTGCATAACTATTCCAGCTCCTTCGAATCATGAACCATTTTGGAATGTTAATTTTCTAGTTATTTAACATCCATCAATTGGTCAAGTTTAATCAATGCAAATTACCAATGATTAAATCAATGATAAGAATCCCAGTATTTTGAAAAATATCTTGTAACAAGATCATTCTGTTTTTTTCTGTATCCTAATCTAAAAATAAATCCTCGGCCCCTCACCTTTTCATGCTTTGACACCACTCGTGCATGTGGTGATGAGACAGTCGATCCTCTTATGCCCTTGTAGTAAAAACCTTATAGTAAAATGAGATTTTACTAATACCGAAAATTGGCAAGCACTAATTTGAGCCGATCAAAACTTTTCACAGAATTTTTCAGCCAAACAGGAAATCCTGCGAAAAATCTAATTGGCTGAAATCAGCACTAGCTATGTTCAGTTATTAGCAAAATTTCATCATGAATGGGCCTTTAAGTATAGTTAAAAATAAAATTTAGTGACATAAAGAAGATTAGATGTGGTGGGTGCAAAGTTAGGTAGAGTGATAAAACCATTCATCGTAATCAACCATCAGTGAAGAGTGAACCTTGTCAGGTTTTTCTAGGGAGGGGGGGATTTCCGAAGAGAAAAACCTAAAACCTCCTATTTGTACATATTCTGACACAATATAATTTCGAAAGCTATTGTTTAGCAAGAGATGTAAAGTTTTTGTTATTCTTGTTCATACATTTTGGGGGAGTTTTTGGCGGGGGAATTTTCTGGCAGACATTTTTCAGGGGCAAAATATCCCCCAGGGGTGGATAAGGCTCTTCTGTGTGTAAATACACATAGAACGTCCTTATCATAGATACCATGGCATTATATGGTTTCGAAAGTTACTGATTAGTTACATATAGCCTGTTTTCGTTGTTTATGTTCGATGATATTGTCAAAGCCTTTGCAGGGGGTACAGCCTTGCAGATCTTTTACTGTGAAGGCACCAAGTTTTTCAGGTGTACTGTTTCTTTCCTTTTTCTAAAATCGGATCATTAATTAGCTTTTAATATTCTTGAAGATTAAAACTCTACAACTAACAAATAAAAAAGGTATTTGTCGATTTTTTTTAAATAATAAAAAAGAAGCGAATAAACCAAAAACACTCAAACAAAAAGGAACATCTGAAATACGTATATACTAAATTCGTATTGATGACACCTTAGGAAGAGCACGAAGGAAAGGTAGGTTTTAAAACAAATTCATCTTTGCTATTTATATAGCTTATTCATGGATTGAAATTCACCGGCGGGGGAAAGGAGACACTGCCAAGCTTCGCGAACACAACTGATTACATAAAAAAAAAAATCAGAATCCAGCGCTTTATTAGGTTGGATGCATTGTCATTTCATTGAATTGCACCACAATCGACGAGACAGCGATATCTATATATATAAAAATAAGTTGTCTGTGGATGGATGGATGGATGTGTCAGGTGACGTCACCTGAAAAAACTGGATCAGGTGACGTCAAAACTGAAAAAACTAAAAAAAGGCAAAAACTACAAAAAAAACTAAAAACTAATAAAAAAAATAAAAAAGCTAAAAAACTAAAAAAACTATAAAGGTAAAAACCAATAAAAAACTAAAAAAAAAACTGAAAAAACTAAAAAAAGGCAAAAACTACAAAAAAAACTAAAAACTAATAAAAAAAGTAAAAAAGCTAAAAAACTAAAAAAACTAAAAAAAGGTAAAAAACTAAAAAAAATAAAAAATAAAAAAAACTAAAAAAAAGGAAAAAACTGAAAAATAAGCTAAAATAAAGGTAAAAACCAATAAAAAACTAAAAAAAAAAAGGAAAAAACTAATAAATGACGACACTCAAAGAGAAAAAAAAGGCAAAAACTACAAAAAAAACTAAAAACTAATAAAAAAATATCTATATATATAAAAATAAGTTGTCTGTGGATGGATGGATGGATGTGTCAGGTGACGTCACCTGAAAAAACTGGATCAGGTGACGTCAAAACTGAAAAAACTAAAAAAAGGCAAAAACTACAAAAAAAACTAAAAACTAATAAAAAAAAATAAAAAAGCTAAAAAACTAAAAAAACTATAAAGGTAAAAACCAATAAAAAACTAAAAAAAAAACTGAAAAAACTAAAAAAAGGCAAAAACTACAAAAAAAACTAAAAACTAATAAAAAAAGTAAAAAAGCTAAAAAACTAAAAAAACTAAAAAAAGGTAAAAAACTAAAAAAAATAAAAAATAAAAAAAACTAAAAAAAAGGAAAAAACTGAAAAATAAGCTAAAATAAAGGTAAAAACCAATAAAAAACTAAAAAAAAAAAGGAAAAAACTAATAAATGACGACACTCAAAGAGAAAAAAAAGGCAAAAACTACAAAAAAAACTAAAAACTAATAAAAAAAATAAAAAAGCTAAAAAACTAAAAAAACTAAAAAAAGGCAAAAACTACAAAAAAAACTAAAAACTAATAAAAAAGCTAAAAAACTAAAAAAACTAAAAAAAAGGCAAAAACTACAAAAAAACTAAAAACTAATAAAAAAAATAAAAAAGCTAAAAAACTAAAAAAAACTAAAAAAACTAAAAAAAGGTAAAAAACTAAAAA
The DNA here is from genome assembly GCF_032884065.1 of Artemia franciscana. NCBI lineage: Eukaryota > Metazoa > Arthropoda > Branchiopoda > Anostraca > Artemiidae > Artemia > Artemia franciscana. The sequence continues at coordinate 31,773,976 of NC_088863.1, forward strand.
AACTAAAAACTAAAAAAAACTAAAAAAGGTAAAAACTAAAAGAACTAAAAAAGAAAAAAAAAAATGACGACACTCAAAGAGAAAGCGACCAGGACAAAAGGAATGTTCGATTAGCAATCAACAAAGCACCGGGACACAGGGAGTATAAATGACGACCCGGGGGAAACAGGGGGATATAAATGACGACCGGGACAAAAAAACTAAAAAGAAAAAAAAACTAAAAACTAATAAAAAAACTAAAAAATCTAAAAATCTAAATAAGCTAAAAAAGAAAAAAAAAGGAAAAAAATAAAGGAGAAAAACAAAACTAAAAAACGAATGTATATACAGACCGGGACACCGGGATACAAATGACGACCGGGACCCGGGACACAGGGAATATAAATGAAAAAAATAAAAAAGCAATCAACAAAGCACCGGGACACAGGGAGTATAAATGACGACCCGGGGGAAACAGGGGGATATAAATGACGACCGGGACAAAAAAACTAAAAAGAAAAAAAAACTAAAAACTAATAAAAAAACTAAAAAATCTAAAAATCTAAATAAGCTAAAAAAGAAAAAAAAAGGAAAAAAATAAAGGAGAAAAACAAAACTAAAAAACGAATGTATATACAGACCGGGACACCGGGATACAAATGACGACCGGGACCCGGGACACAGGGAATATAAATGACGACCGGGACACAGGGACACAACTCCGGTACACCGGGATACAAATGACGACCGGGACACAGGGAATATAAATGACGACCGGGACACAGGGACACAACTACAACGGGGACACCGGGGGAAACAGGGGGATATAAATGACGACCGGGACAAAAAAACTAAAAAGAAAAAAAAACTAAAAACTAATAAAAAAACTAAAAAATCTAAAAATCTAAATAAGCTAAAAAAGAAAAAAAAAGGAAAAAAATAAAGGAGAAAAACAAAACTAAAAAACGAATGTATATACAGACCGGGACACCGGGATACAAATGACGACCGGGACCCGGGACACAGGGAATATAAATGACGACCGGGACACAGGGACACAACTACAACGGGGACACCGGGGGAAACAGGGGGATGTAAATGACGACCGGGACACCGGGACAGGGAATGGTCGATTAGCAATCACCATCAACAAAGCTCAAGGGCAATCATTAGAATCATGAGGTATAGATCTGAATACAGATTGTTTTCCCATGGACCATTATATGTTGCATGTTCAAGAGTCGGTAAACCTGACAATCTATTTATATGCAAAGACAATGGGACAGCAAAGAATGTTGTATATTCGCAAGTTTTACGTAGTTAAAACCATATATATATATCTATCTATATTCACAGGTGGGACATAGGGACACAACTACAATGGCGCGTAACTATTATGGCGCGTAACGACTTACGCGCGCGGGGGGGCTTGGGGGGGGCGCGAAGCGCCCCCACCAACTAGGTGTTGGGGTGGCGCGAAGCGCCACCCCAACAGCTAGTTATAAATAATAATCACATTTAATGAAGAAACTCAAAAGAACAAACCAGATGGTCCCATGATGGCGAGGAGTTGTCCAGGTTTGGCAATTCCATTAACTGAGCTTAGAAGTTTCTTGCCGGCTATGCTTACACTCAGATTGGAAAACGCGACAATGTATTTAGAGGCCGCCGGACAAGTCGTGCAGCGTCTTTTCTCCATTCTGCAAAAAAATATCTTTATAGAAAGAGTATTGGATTGTGCAACGCTCTCTACATTCGCGGTCCTCAACCTGTTTTACTCATAGGCCCATTTTTGAACAACATTTTTTATCTCCAGGCCATCTTTGACTGTTTTAAATAGAACAGAATTTATAAGACTAATCTATCTAATGACTAATTCTTTGATGTTTCCGTGATAGCCATTTCCACTGAAAGAGCTCCCTTGAATCCGACAGCGGATAACGTTCGTATTTTAGGTCTGTGTTTAGTTAAAAAATTTTAAGACAAGAGATAATATTGAAGGAGAAAATTGCTATGCGTAGTGAGAATAATTCTTGAAAGGCGCCTTGTTTGGTCCGTTTTCATATCCAATCGGTAAGAATTGGCAAGTCACTGGGCCGGACAAAATCAGCAAACTTAATAGTAGACAATATTTATTAAATAAGTAATTAATGAACTAAGAATTTTGATCCGAAGCACAACGGTTTAACTGTATGTAGAGTTAAACCGTTGTTTTGAACCAAAACATCTGTCCAAATTTTGTGAAACCGCTTTATAAGTAGGTGTTTTGGCAGGGCGGAAAAATGAAGAAAATTGTGTAGTAGCATCTCGGTTAACAGAATTGAACTAAATAATTGTTTCATAATTTCTGAGACCACACTGGCTTGACAGAAATAAATGAAAACCCAAAAATCAAAATCAAGGTGAAGATTGGCTGCGTCAAAGGCCAATGATAAGATTCATTTTCAATTCGATATTAGAGTATATGTTTTTTTTCGTTTGTTTTATTTCAGTCACCTTTTTAGTTTTCGTCGATCTTGGTTTGTTTTATTATTCTTATTATTGTATTTTCGTTTATTAAATAAAGTTGATTTTTTGCTTTCTTTAAAAAATTGCTCAGCTTAGAAGAAGTCTTTGCCAAAATATTTCCTTTTTTGTCTTACTGGCTGACAAATTTTCTCGTTTTATTTTGCCATTTTTTGGTTTTCATGGATTATAGTGTAACAAAACGTTTTAGACAAATGTTTTAATATTTGATTCTATTGGTAAACACCATACACATCCAGAAGGGCGGGATTTCAGTTCAGCAAGCCCCACCAACCCCCAAACAAAACTCATTTTATTCATGAGTTATTTTCAATAGCTTCCTATATTTGTAATAAAATACTTCGCCCACTCTTTCCAAATCTGCATCCCCGCCACAAATGATGCCCTGTGTACATGCATGACTGACCCTAAAAAAATAAATAAAATAAAATTATCGGGCAAGACGGAAAGAGACGGAGCACAGTAGAGGTAATGTACAGTAGTGAAATGTTTCTCCAAAAATGACACACATTTTATAGTGCCCAATTTGGTAAGTTATCCAAACCGTCGGAGCCATAATTTCAGTTGCTACTTGGTTTTTATGGCACTTGGTTTTTGTGGCACTTGGTATTAAGCAAGTGACACATAGCGATCGCAAATTCTGTCGGTCTGTCCCGGTTTTGCTACTTTATGCACTTCCAGGTAAGCTAGGACGATGAAATTTGGCACGCGTATAAGAGACCGGACCAGATTAAATTGGAAATAGTCACTTTCTCGATTTGACCATCCGGGGTGGAGTGGGGGGGGGGGGCGGTTAATTCGGAAAAAATCGAAAAAATGAAGTATTTTAAACTTACGAACGGGTGATGGGATCTTAATGAAATTTGATGTTTGGAAGGATATTGTGTCTCAGAGCTCTTATTTTAAATCCCGACCAGATCCGGTGACATTGGGGGAGTTGGAGGGGGAGCCTAAAATCTTGGAAAACGCTTAGAGTGGAGGGATCGGGATGAAACTTGGTGGGGAAAATAAGCAGAAGTCCTAGATACATTATTGACATAACCGGAACGGATCCGCTCTCTTTGGGGGAGTTGGGGGAGGGGAGGGATAATTCTGAAAAATTAGAAAAATAAGTTATTTTTACCTCACTAAGGAGCGATTGATCTTGATGAAATTTGATGTTTGCAAGGATATCATGTCTCAGAGCTCATATTTTAAATCCTGAGCGGATCCGATGAAGGGGAAGTTGGGGGGGGGGACCAAAATCTCGGGAAATGCTTAGAGTGGAGGGATCGGGATGAAACTTGGTGGGGAAAATAAGCACAAGTCCTAGATACGGCATTGACATAACCGGAACAGATCCGCTCTTTTTTTGGTTTGGGGGGGGGAGGGTTAATTCTAAAAAATTAGAAAAAATGAGGTATTTTTAACTTACGAAAGAGTGATCGTATCTTAATGAAATTCCATATTTAGAAGGACCTCAAAACCCAAATCTCTTATTTTAAATCCCGACGGGATCCAGTGTCACTGGGGGGGGGGACCGGAAATCTTGGTAAACGCTTAAAGCGGAGATATCAGGATGAAACTTGGTGGAAAGAATAAGCACAAGTCCTAGATACGGGATTGACATAACCAGAACGGATCTTCTTTCTTTTTGGGTTTGGGGGGGAGGGTTAATTCTAAAAAATTAGAAAAAATTAGGTATTTTTAACTTACGAAAGAGTGATCGTATCTTAATGAAATTTCATATTTAGAAGGACCTCGAAACTCAGATCTCTTATTTTAAATCCCGACCGGATCCAGTGTCAGTAGGGGGGGGGGCGAAAATCTTGGAAAACGCTTAAAGCGGAGATATCAGGATGAAACTTGGCGGAAAGAATAAGCACAAGTCCAGGATAGGTGATTGACATAACCGGACCGGATCCGCTCTCTTTGGTGGAGTTGGGGGGGGGGGGCAGTATTTGGAAAAATCAGAAAAATTAGGTATTTGTAACTTACGAACGGGTGATCAGATCTTAATGAAATTTGATATCTAGAAGGATCTTGTGTTTTAGAACTCTCCTTTTAAATCCCGACCAGATCCGGTGGCATTGAAGGGAGTTGTGAGGGGGAAACTGGGATTCTTGGAAACGTGAAAATGAAATCTGAGTATGTCTCAGATGCTCCAATTTCAATTCGAATCGGATCCAGGGACATAGAGGGTTGGAGGGGGGAAACAGAAATCTTGGAAACCGGAAATCTTGGAAAACGCTTAGAGTGGAAAGATCGGAATGAAACTTGATGGAAACAATAAGCACAAGTTATAGATAAGAGATTGACATAATTGGCACGGATCCGTTCTCTTTGGGGTAACTGGGTGTTGTTAATTTGGAATAATTAGAAAAATTGAGGTATTTTTAACTTCAGAACGGGTGACCAGATCTTAATAAAATTTGATATTTAGAAGTCATGTCTCAGAACTTTTATTTCAAATCCCGACCAGATCTGTTGACATTGGGGGGAGTTGGAGGGGGAACCTTGAAATCTTGATAAAACACTTATACATGTCGTAGATACGTGATTGACGTAACCGGAATGGATCCGCTCTCTTTGGGGGAGTTAGGTGGTGGGGTTCAGTGCTTTGGCGAGTTTGGTGCTTCTAGACTTGCTAGGACGATGAAAATTAGTAGGCTTGTCAGGGAGCTGCACAAATTGACTTGATAAAATCGTTTTTCCCGATTCGACCATCTGGGGGATGAAGGGAGAGGAGAAAATAGAAAAATTGAGGTATTTTTAACTTACGAGTGGGTGATCGGATCTTAATGAATTTTGACATTTAGAAGGACCTCGTGAGTCAGAGCTCTTATTTTAAATCCCGACCGACATTAAGCCTCTGATTTTCCTTTTAAAGCAATCTATTGATTCTTAGAATTTTGCTGGAGCTCATACCATATGAGCTCTTGGCTCTTAGCTCTTGTTCATCTGAAACATTTGCCATTGTGTGTGCGCAAAGGCGGGTCATGAAGCTTGTGTGGTTGTAGATGTGTGTCAAAAATTTGAATGGAAAGTATAGGACTACTCGATTCTTTATAATACCACTACTGTAAGACAAAGAAACAGAGAGGTCGGGAAAGAGAGAAAAAGGGGGGACATACAGAAAATAAAATCAGAAAGAAAAATAGTCCTTCGGGCAATATACAATTTCCAGACAAGAAATGCTCGAAGAGACGAAAAGTTTAGGAATAATATCTTAATGTCTTGGGGAATCACGTAAGCACTATTAGGTGCAAACACAGATCAGGACATTCAGGCCTGACCCTCTTCCTCGCCAGAAATCTTAAGATTCCCAAGTTCCCCAGAGTAGTGTCCAATATTTTTCTCATACAATCCACCTATGGTTAATGTCTATCGAATAGACTTTCTGAAAATTCAGATTTGTAGTTGAAATTGACAGCAACTTTCGAGAAGAAGCACGAACAATAAAATTATATTTAAAATGGGATTAAAAGATAGAAGGGCTAAATGTATGTTTAAATTCAAAAATAATTTAAAAGGGGTTTAAAGCAAATGAAATAATCTACTTTATTTTTATTCAGTTTCACTGGAACATTTGCATTCTAACATTATTGCCATCTTCACAATTTCATCTGCATTTCAATAACAATACTTAAACCCATGATTTGTGGAATAGACTATCCACCCCTACAGAAATATCAACCACCCAAACAATATTCCCGTGGGCCTATCTGACTGGTGTTGACTCCAGAGAGTTTAGCTTTTGTGAATTTACTGTATTGTATTTTACTAGATAGAAGTTGTAAATAAATATATATATATAAAATAAAAATAGTTGGACTAGAAAAGTTTATATTCTAGGTATTTGCAATACACCTTATATTATCGGACTGCCATAAAATAGACATAGAACTTTGGGGTGTTACGGAGACATAAGGAAACTACGCAGTTAAAACATAGTAGGCTACGATGTAAAATATCTAACCAAACCTGTATTTTTATAATTCAACGTCTAAGCTTTTCGCCAACAAAACACAATAACAGGGTTAATATACTCTTTTAATAGTCCAGCCTTAACAGTTAGGCTGTTAAAAGTAGCTAAATTGCGCCATCTAATTTCTAAAATCCTCCCTTTCTCTTAGTTTTTCTGCCTTTATAAAATTAATTCTTTTTTTAAGCCACAAAACACATTTTCTTAATTTTACAGAAGCATTTCAAGCATTTTCTAGAATTGTAATTACGGGAATTTCAATATAAAACATTTTTAACGAAATTTTTAATTTTTGAATATTCTAGCCAAAAAACTACATTTTTCACGATAGTCACATAAAAAGTGAGCTCTTAGCAGGGTTGGAGAGGAGTACAGCAGTGGGTAACATGAAAAAATATACGACATATACACGCAGGGATGGACTGGCTCAGGAGAACTGGGACAAATACCCCAGGGTTTTCCTCCTTTCAGTTATTTTTAATGGGAAGTATTACTTCTAACCGTTTCATTATGTATCCCTCTTACTAATGCGTATAATAATAATAATAATAATATATATATATATATATATATATATATATATATATATATATATATATATATATATATATATATATATATATATATATATATATATATATATATAGAGGTAGGAGGTAACGGATACGGCACTAGACTTATAAAGTCCGAACTGGCGGCGCTGATCTCCGTCTCAAGGTCCTTCAGCCAGGAAGTGCAACTGGGGATAGGGGCCAGCCATTCTGTGCTGTGGTCAGGGGTTTTCCTCAATATTTCAAAAACAAAACAAGGGCAATGGGAGCGAGAAAAGAAGCAGTTTTTACAATACCTGCAAAACAGTAGAAGTCACTGAGACGCATTTGCTTTAAGCCCCTTTAATTTTCAGTTCAAACGTTTTGCAGCCTGTCGGTACATAAAACACTTGCAAATTGCAACAGGCAATATTTTTTGCACTTGAAAATCCGTTCAGTAATGTGCTATTCAACTTTAGCACATATAACTTAGCATTAGAAATTAGCATATAGAAGGAGGTTTGGGGGGGTCGTGTAATTTTCAAAAAAATATTATTTATAAAACATATATATAAAAAAATATGTTCATGTTAATTTTCATGCCATTCTTCCTTTTGATTTGAAAAACAAAAAATTTTACTTATTTGATTATTAGTAAAATATTGCGGCTACTCAGAAGGACTTCTGGCCCTTTCCCTTAATAAATACCCCATATCTTAAGTCTACAAGTGTTTTCTTCATGTAAAGTTCATGAACTTTACGTTCACCCTTTAAAAGTTATTACCATCCGAATATTTCGACAGTGAGATTTCTTTTTCTACCTTGAGATATTTGGGCAATTTCGATGGGCCAAAGAAGTTCTATTAGGTCTATTAGCACCCCAATATCAGTATGACCGCTGAAAGTTAAATGCATTATATACACAAATACAGAAGGATTCGGCGATTACACTCAATATTTAACAGCTTATACGGAAAAGAAAATAAATACACGCATCAAGATAATAATCGAAACAATTCAAAAATGAGGTTCACAAGGGTTTCCAAGGCAGGACCAATCGATTTAACGAAGTGGATGATAATACGGTACTTACGTGTTATCCAGACCACACTCAAGAAGTTTGATCTCTTTGATCTGTTTAAAACCGGTTTTTCTATGAGCACTCTCGGATAATCAGCTTAGCCCGAGTGAGATAGACTACTAGGCAGGTATATTTTAATTAGGTATTTATCTAGGCCTATAGAGTTGGTTAGGCATTTAATATATACGTTCCGGGCGGCCTTTTCATAATTCTCTATTGTAGTTTCCCTAATTTGCTACTAAAGTATCATATTTTATAATGATACTAATAAATATCATTATGATATTTTCATTATATTTAGGTATATTTCATTATGGTTTACCTAACTTAACTTCTTGAGTGTGGTCGTGATACCACGTAAATACCGATTATACATGAAGCATATATTCCAAAATCATGTAATGCACTCAGCTTGGATGGCTTCAGAAAAATCTGAACCCCGAAAACCGAAAAATCTGAACCCCGAAAACCCTGAACAGTATCAGAAAAATTCTGAACCCCTTATCTGTTATTTCACTCACAGTAAAAAAAATGTCATGGATTCTCAGTTAGGGGAGTAGCTTGCAGTTAGCTTGCGACACTATTTTAAAATAGTAAATATCTATAAGGGCCAAATGTATTCAGTACCATTGATCTTAGATTATTGTGAACTAAAGCAATTACACAACAGTTGAAACATTATATCACAAATAAGAATTTCGGCAAAAATAGCATTGTTGATTTGTCAGGAAGCCAGAGAGAAATCTTCATTTGACAGCAGCGGACATGAAAAGTAAAAACTAGTAAAAATCTGAGCTTTCTCTTGTTGTCAGATTCGGTCAAAGAACTCGAACAGAAAATATCTTTACAGCAAGAATATTGAACTTTGTACTTTCTTCTGTACTGTCCAAAGGTGTCTTTTTTCTTTTTAATTACAATAGTATTCAGGTGTACGGCAGAGTCAAAACGAAAGGATTGACAGTTAACTGAGCCTACAGGTCAAACTATTCGTAGTAACGAGCTATAAGTAAGGAGCGACACGACTCAATAGTAACCAAAAGTCTAAAAAACGGAATTTTGATATCAATAGATACATCAAAAGAATCGGCTTATTATGTAATATTATATTAATATCATTTATTATTATTATGAATATTATGTATCATTATATTAATATTATTAAGATTCAATAGGTTTCATGTTGCCCAAGAAAAAATAAAAGCGTGAGTAAATTTGCCTGATTTTCAAAAAAGGGAGAAACACCCCATAAAATTCAAGGGATCTTAATGAAAATAACATAATCAGACTCAGCATTTTAAAGAACCCTAGTGTAGCTGTTTCAAGCTTCCATTTGCAAAAACGTAGAACTTTGGATTTTTTTTGTCAGAACAAAGATAACGGATCTGTGTGTGTTTTTTTTTTTTTTTTTTTCAGGGATGTCCATATCAAACCAATGGTCCTAGAGGATTGGCAGAGGGCTCATTCGAATGGAACTCAAAACTTCTAGTGCCCTTTTTAAGTGCCCAAAAAGATTGGAGGACAGCTAGCCCCCTCTCAAGCCTCCTCCCCCAAGGTCGTCCGGTGGAAATTTTAAAATATTTATTTTGTTCAGCATAGTTAAATGGTCCAATAAATATGATTTTGGTGAAGACATGACCCTTCATAGTCCCTGGGAAAATAGATGTAAGTGATATCGGGCGTTTTTTTTTAATATCGTTTTGTGCCTTCTGTAAGATTATTTGGAGAGCCTGTCTTTGTGAAGCCCGATTATAGTAATTCTTGACCAATGCTGTTTTTCCTACTATGCCAAGAAAACACGATTGACCAGCAAAATTTGAGCGATTTTATGGTGGATAATTGTTTAAAAATTTTTAGGGTGGGATTTTGCAGGGGGAGGTTCCACAGGAAGAGTTTTCAATATGAAATACAGTTTGTGGGAGAGCATTCCAGGAGAAATTTTACGCCAGAAGTGGGAGATTTCCTGGCATTATTTGAAAACCATCACATATTAAATTCAGACAAAAATCGACTGAAAGCAAGAAGTAACACTGAAACTTATACGAATAGAAAATTACTCCGTATATAAAGGAACTTCCTACCCCCCCCCCCAGAAAGAAATTAAGTAAAAATATCATGGCACTGTCGCTGCCATTTGTTGTATCGTCGATTTCCCGGCATTATTTGAAAAAGATCAGATATTAAATTATAAAAAACAAGTTGTTTCACCTGAAAGTAAGGAGCAACATTAAAACTTAAAACGAACAGAAATTATGCCGTATATGAAAGGGGTCACCTCCTCCTCATTACCTTGCTCTTTACGCAAAAGGTTTTTATTACTTTAAAAAGCAGAGTTGTGACAAAGAATCAAGCTTTAGCGTAAAGTGCGAGGTGTTGAGGAGGGGCAGCCCCTTTTCTAATATAGAATCATATCTGTTCGTTTTAAGTTTTAATGTTACTCCTTATTTTCGGTTGAATCAACTTGTTTTTTTTTATATTTAATTCATACACAATTGACCTCTAATGTGGATCAGCAGAACTTTATGCAGGAAGAGAGATGCATCAAAAGAGTACTTTAGAGTCCAAAATTTCTAATTCCTCGGAATATCCTTCCGGTCACAGGTATTTTATCCCTACAGATTTAGATATGTGGCTTGAATGATGAGCCAGGTCAATTTCACAATAGAGCGGACACGAGCAAAGAGCTAGAGAGAGTAGAACTACAGTGAACACTGCTTTTAAGCTATTGAAAAGAATGAAGAATTTCCTTTGGCGTGTCTGTTGAATTTATCTGCCATACAGAGAAAAACCTTAGGCCCCACTGACTGCTCTCCAAAAGGCACCCCAGTAGGAAGATGACATACCAACCATAGTTTTTTTCAAATCTCCATACATAAGAATTTGGAGGGGGAGAGTCCTAAATGACATTTCGGATAACAACTATATTTGAGCCGCGCGCACCCTAGCCTATATGTAATCAGAGAAACTGACGACAATTACGTAAATTTTTGGAAGGTCTTTTTGCCTTTCTTGTCAGCCAAAAAATGGAGACTAAGAATTATTTATTTCGAAGTGGAAATATCCTGCAAGAAACAATTTAGTAATATTTATCCCTTGAAACATTTTTTTGGCAGACACGAAGTCTTTGACTCCCGTCAACTATATGGACTGGAAAGACCAGTGGTTTTTATTCAGCCGCTCAAAAAACTGACTATAACTATGGAAAGCGCAGTAAAATTTAGCACGTTCCGTGCAACTGAACCCTTGCGCAACTCACACTGCGTTTAATTCAACGCCCATTCTGCCCAAACCCGCTTACTTCAACACCATACAACTTGACACCGCGCTAGTGAGCACTTGTTTAACAGAACCCCTTGCAACTGAAGTCTCGCGCAACTCAACGTTGTTTAAGTGAGCCACGTGCAATTCAACGCCCATGCAACTGAATACCCGTGCAACTGAACCCCCGTTTGTCTCAACCCTATTGAACTCGCCCCTCTTGAAAATTAGCCCTCATTTAACTCAATCTTCATGCAGCTCAAACCCTATTTAACCCTGTTTGACTCAAACCCCTCTCAAATAAACCCCATTCAGCTCAACCCTCCTCGAATCAAGAACTTAACTAGAAACTGTAATTCAACCCGTTTTGACGGAAGTGGTAACAGTTGACTCGACTGAAACTTATTTATTCATTGGTTAATTTTTATGCAAGTGTTTTTTTGTTTCTATTTTATGCTTCCTGAAGGCCAAACTATTCCTCCGCCTCCCGCTTCTAAAAACAAAAACTATCCTAATGGCTTATATATTTGAAATTAGCGAAACTTTTTATACCAGTAGCCCGAACACACTTGAATCTCATGGTTGTAGAACTTTTTTTTTTTTTTTTTTAGCAGAAATTTTTAACTTTGGTTTCTTCCGTATACCCTTCAATTTTCCTAATTTCGTTTTTATCATATTGTATTTCTAGACTAAAAACTATATCTTATTAAAATCAAAGCTCGACGAGAGAAAAGGTCATTTTAATTTTGGAGCTAAGGCCCAGATTCTGCGACTCTCCATCCTCCCCATTCACATATATTAAGAAATGCTTGGTATAATATTTGCTGAGCGAACGAAGCGAGAAGCAAATTTTTAGCTTCTAATCAGCGCTAATTCAAACTTATTCCTAGGTCATGGGCTGAATTGAGTCAAACAGGACTTGGTTCAAATGGGGATCGAGTTACACGATGGTTAGGTTAAACGGGGGTTCAGTTGAATGCGGGTTCAGTAGAATGCGGGTTCAGTTGAATTGGGGTTCAGTTGAACGAGGGTTCTGTTAAATGGGATGAGTTCAATGGGGTTTGAGTTGAATTTCGTCTTTAGTTGAACGAGGGTTAAGCTAAATGGGGGGTTGAGCTGAATCCAGATGAATTGAATTAGGGTTGAGTTCCACGGGAGTTCAGTTGACATAGGGTTCAGTAAAATAGGTTCAGTTCAACGGGGTTCCATTAGATGGGGTCTAAGTTACACATTGACCTTCAAAAGCGTATAGCTCTCAGTTTCCTCGTGTGTCTTGCAAATAAGTACAACTTGATACAACATCCACATAAATTGTCCTTAACATAATAAGAGAAACACGGCTTAAATCATGGCATAAATGCCATCAGTGAAGCAGCTGGAAATTTATTGGTACAGTTTTATTTAACTCCAACAAATCTAAAGCTTTTGCTATTTTACTGAAAAGAAAACTATTTCGGTATTTTCGTTAAGAATATGAAAATGCTTCTATTTCTTGTGATTGGAAAATAACTGGGCAATTATTGAAGTCAGTTTTCAGCAAAGCGAAAGCAACCACTTGAGCTGTACGGATGAGGGGTTTGGGCAACCACAGTTCCCTCTCATTCATACTACCGTCCCTTCATTTTAAGTAATAACGTCTTTGACAACTAGTATTTCAAAACAGTTACTTAATTTCTTTTCGTTTCTTAGGTTTTATACTTTTTTTTTCTATTCAGCATGATATAGATTACTCACAGACAGATAATACAAAATAAACAACTTGCTAAAAAAGACCATTTTATCAATTGTAGAAAGTCGTTTAGATACCGCAGTACCGCTTGCTTTGCACAAAAAAAAATTGGCACAGGAGTAGGTTTTTATCAGAGGACGGACAATGCCCCCGATCATAGCGCCAAGTGGGTCGACACGATTTGTGACCACCGAGTATCTTTTTGAGACAGAAGTTACTGGTAAATTTAGTAGCATTTATCACAGACTTGACTAAAGAGAGGAAACTGCAGCTACTTCCAATTTGTATATTTCGGGAAATAGTCGAACAGTCATTGGTATTAGTAAATTAACATAACATCAAGGAAAGGAGGGATTCCACCACAGTGATAACACCTTAATGAAAACTGCACCGTTAAAGTCTGGAGGCGCAAAAGCCAAAGTGATTTCAATTTGTTCAAGACGAACGACGGTAATTCTTTTCTACAAAGACGGATCTAGAGCAAGTTTATTTGAAAAAGAAAAAAAATGGATTTGGGGCACCAAAAAAATCTTGTGGCTCTGGTTCCTCTCGATCCTCCTTCCCCTGGTCCCTCTCGATCCTCCTTCCCCTGGATCCTCTTATCCATAGTATCGACCATGCTCATTCCAATGGTGCACCTTTAGTTTGATCTGATGCCATTTTTTATGGGGTCTTGGACAAATTTGTTTTCAAATATAGGGAAACCATAAAAAACGTTGGAAATATTGGAAAACCATGATAAAAAAAAAAAAAACACCCGGTACTGACATGCCCGATCCCGATACCTGTCCAATACGTGCAATAGTTGCAATCTAGTATAGAGCTAATCAAAAGTTAAAAAATGCGTTTAGAAAAAAAACCTCCTTGTAAAAATAAATTGACATCTGAAACTTAGTTATGAATGGTAACTATTATTTTGGCTCGTTTTAAAAGTAAAAGTTTATTGCAAAAGGAAATTTATGGTGATTTAAAAAAAAACCTGAACCGGCTCGAAAACAGGGTCAGATCAAAATGAAAAACGGGCCATTGGAATCAGCATAGGCAAAAACCTAGCTGAGAAAAATTAAAGCCCCCCCCCTGACCCTGCATAACAAGAAAAATCACTTTCTTGCATGGGTAGCACTGATCTGTCTCCCGTTTGTTTCGTTTTGTTTTTTTGTTTTTTTTTCTCTTTTTTTTCAGGGCTAGAGGTTTACCAGAAAAACATTGAGAGATGTTTAATGGCTCATTTAAAATTTATTTTTCACATCTAAGAGCTTTTTATAAATTCCGCCATCTGCAAGTACCATATGGCACTAAAAATGGCACTGTTGTGTCATTTCTCAAGGGATGGGGCTAGCGGGCAACCAAAACATCGAAAATAAATGTTTAATAGCTCATATAAAAGCTATTTCTCATATCCATATTTTCCCATGAATCCCACCATCTGCGAGTGCCAAATGGCACTAAAGGTGGCACTTTTAGTGTCATGTCTCAAGTGGAAAAGCTAGGACTAGTGGGCTTCCAAAACTTCTTAGAGAGATTTCCAATGGCCCATTTGAAAGCCATTGCTCATATCTACGTACTTTTTATCAGTTCTACTATCCTAAGCGCCATATAGCAATAAAAACGGCACTTTTGGTGCTACTTCTTAGTTTCGAAACATGGAAGAAGACAACAGTACCATTATAAAAATTATAATCCAAGACCTTAGCTGGAGATTTACAAGAGCCCCTCCGGTATGCCTCCCCTCCCACCCCCTTAGTAAGTCGCATTAGTCCATTGAGAGAATTCACTATGAACCCTTTCACACGGTCAGCCGACGTTGAGGCTGGCAAAATGATTTTTAAGATATCGATTGTTCTTAAGAGGAAAAAAAACTCATAGAAGAACAAATAATTGAATCTTGAAATTTCACATGATTATTCCTTGACGTACCTCCTCTCTTCCTCCTGCTCGTAAAAATTCAGCTTCACCAAGTATAGTTTAGTGCTCTCACTCTTTTTAAAAGAAAATTAGAAATTCCTCAATGTTTTACAATAGCCAATTACAAATGTATTTTCTAAATAAGGTCCAATATGCTTTTGGTGACGACATAACCCTCCATAGTCCCTATATCTTATGTTAGGCAAATAAATATACCTAAGCATGATGAAAAATATACTTAAGAAACAAATTTTTTCATATTTTACATTAGGGGGAAATGGGGGTAAAGTACGGCGGGTCTGCATGCAAAATGTGTTAGGTACAATTATTCTGCATATTATGAAGCATGAATTGTTTTCTAACTTTACACTGTACAAATACTTTACCCCCCCCCCTGTAATATGCAAATATATAGCCCAAATTATATGTTTCCCATCAGTTCTGTCACTTGTTGTTGTCCTGTCTCACGCTAAGCTGAAAGAAACAAACGAAAGAAACTGGTTTCACAGCGCGTCGATGGATGAAGAACTTAAGTATTGGTGGTATAGTACAGAATTAACATTACACAATTATGACTCTATAAAAGTCAATTGATTATAATTTGATCATCAGCCGCCGTAATTCAGTTACTAGTGCGTTAAGTTTCGAATCAGAATGATAAGGGATGAAATCTTTAATCGTTTTTTTTCCTATTATGGTTTGTTCTTTATATATGATTATTTTTCAGCTAGGAACAAAATACGCCCCAGACCCCAACCCCTTCCCACTTAGGAGTTAGACAAGTGTAGGCATATGGCTCTGGGACAACTCAAAGTTGTATCTTCAAAGAAGGATTACTTATTATTATATTTATTTGTTCGTATTGTTTTCTTTTTATACTATTTGATAGACATAATAAAAGTATTTGTAATGTATATAGAGAGATCATATTACTAAAAATTGATTTTCATATTTTTTTTTTTCTGTGATATTTTTCTAGTTGTCAGTTTACTTTTCAACTTTTTTTTTGTTTATTGCTATTCCACACCTGTATGTCCAAAGTATTTTGGTGTTTATCAGGGGGGTGGGGGAGATGATTAGTAAAGTAATTTGGACATACCAACATTTTCCTCGGGTTTTGAAAACCTTAAATATCTCTTTAGAAATATAGTTATTCTTTCCTAACTGTCGATGTTGGCCACCTTCAAAATCGTGTACAACATTTTGTGTAGCATGGATTTCTAGGCATTATTTGAAAAACGATCAGAATTTGAATAAAAACAGTTTTGGTACTTCCTTCTTATATAGAACACACGCGAGAATTGCACTTAGGTTAATCAAACAGTTCGTGGTAACGAACTGTAGTAAAGAGCGACCCGGCTCAATAGAAACCAAAACTCTAAAAAATGGAATTTTGATACCAATAGCTACATCAAAAGAATCGCATTTTAATGCTGATTTTAAATATATAAGTTTTATCAAGTTTAGTCTTACGCACCAAAAGTTACGAGCCTGAGAAAATTTGTGGGATTTTAGAAAATAGGGGGAAACATCCCCTAAAAGACATAGAATCTTAACGAAAATTACACCATCAGATTCAGCGTATCAGAGAACCCTACTGTAAAAGTTTCAAGCTCCTATCTACAAAAATGTGGAATTTTGTATTTTTTGCCAGAAGGCAGATCACGGAATGCGTGTTTATTTGTTTTTTTTTGTTTTGTTTTTTTCCCAGGGGTGATCGTATCGACCCAGTTGTCCTAGAATGTTGCGAGAGGGCTCATTCTAACGGAAATGAAAAGTTCTAGTGCCCTTTTTAAGTGACCAAAAAAATTGGAGGGCACCTAGACCCCTCCCACGCTAATTACTTTCCCAAAGTCAACGGATCAAAATTCTGAGATAGCCATTTTATTCAGCATAGTCGAAAAACCTTATAAATATGTCTTTGGGGACGACTTACTCCTCCACAGTCCCCGTGGGAGGGGCTACAAGTTACAAACTTTGACCAGTGCTTACATATAGTAGTGGTTATTGGGAAGTGTACAGGTGTTTTCAGGAGGATTTTTTGGTTGGGGGAGGGGTTGAAAAGAGGGGGATATACTGGGGGAAATTTCCATCGAGGAATTTGTCATGGGGGAAGAAAATTTCCATGAAGGGAGCGCAGGATTTACTAGCATTATTTAAAAAAAAAACAATGAAAAAATAAATATGAAAAAGGTTTTTTCAGCTGGAAGTAAGGAGCAGCATTAAAACTTAAAACGAACAGAAATTATTACCCATATGAGGGGCTCACCTCCTCCTAATACCTCGCTCTTTACGCTAAAGTATTTTTAGTAATGTCAACTATTTATTCTACGACTTTTGTGATTCAGGGGTCATTCTTAATGAATTGGGCCAAAAAATTTAAGATTTAGTGCAAAGAGAGAGGTACTGACGAGGGGGCGAACCCTCTCATATGTGTAATAAAACAAGAGAATAAAAAATTCTTAACGTAAGCTAGTTTATAAGTTACGTATATCTTTTACTAATAAAAAGATTCGTAAAAAATTAAAAGTTCTAGTTGCCTTTTTTATTAACCAAAAAATTGGAGGGCAACTAGGCTTCCTCTCCCGCTCTTTTTTTCTCAAAATCATTCGATCAAAATTATGAGAAAGCCATTTAGCCCCCCCCCAACAAAAAATGCAAATTTCGTTATAGTTATTTCTCTGCGGAGAGCCAAAATCAAAACATGCATTGATTCAAAAACGTTCAGAAATTAAATAAAAAAAACAAGTTTTTTCAACTGAAAGTAAGGAGCGACATTAAAACTTAAAACGAACAGAAATTACTTCGTATATGAAAGGGGCTGCTTCCTCATCAGCGCCGCCCTCTTTACGCTAAAGTTTTTTACTGTTTTAAAAAGAAGAGTTGAGAGAAAGAGTCAAACTTTAGCGTAAAGAGCGGGGCGTTGATGAGGAAGCAGCCCCTTTCATATACAAAGTAATTTCTGTTCGTTTTAAGTTTTAATGACGCTCCTTACTTTCAGTTGAAAAAACTTGGTTTTTTATTTAATCGTAAGTAAATATACCTAAGTAAGATAAAAATATAATAGTTTAGAAACAAATTTGGGCTATTTGGGATAGGGGGTATATGTGTGTAAAGCATAGCATATATTAAATACGTAACCTAAACAAACTTATTCTAACCTAACCAAAATAACAACTAAATATTTAATTAAAATATAGCTACAATGTATTTTCCCACTGAGTCGAAGCTAATTGTCTGGTATAAAGGCCATGAAAACTGATTATTGTCTCATGCTCCCGATACAATTTCTCGCGTGTGTTCTATATAACAAGGTAGTATCAAAGTTTTTTCAACTGAAAGTAAAGATCGACATTAACACTTAGAACGAACAGAAATTATTCCGTATATGAAGGGGCTGCCCCCCCCCCGACAAAATAAAAAAAGTCATTACTAGTAATGCTTCTACATTAAATTTACATTCAAAACGGGCAAAGATTAATTTTTTCAAAACAAAGTTTTTGTAGGGAAGTAAAGAGCAAACTTGAAACATAAAACGATGATTGATTCACACTCTATCTAACACACATCAATAAAATTACTACAAATAAACCAACTAATTGTATTTCCCTATGTTTTTAGGATTATAGAAAACTACAGTAAAAGCAAACCCATTGAGGATACTTTTTATAGTATAAAATAAAGCATTTTAGAGCTGTTGCTTAATTTTTCTCTTCCTTTAATTTGTTAAAATTTCTACGCAATGGTTCAGTCGAATATTGGGTCGTTTAAAGTAGAATTAAAAAAACATTTACTGGGAGTGGGGAGATAATTTTTTTTTTTTTATTATTGTTAGCCTTTATTTATGTATATTCTAGTATTAAGGGGTAATTGAGTGAGAGTGTTTTTGTCCTTCTTTAATTTTTGTTGTTTTTTTTTTTTTAATTAATAGGTTGAGAATCAGAGGATTGCAGCCTTCCAACATCAGGCTGTTTGAGCTTTCCCCGGGAGGTTGTGTGTATTTATAGTTTTTGGAATTTAGTAGTTAATAAAGAGTTCATTCAAAAAAAAAAAAAATGATAGGCTCTCGTTTTGATTCTGAAAAGGACATGTCATGGCTAGTTTGCAGACAAGTCCGATGTGAAATCGTTTTGATGATTTTACATATGACTACAGACTAGCTTTAAAATTTTACTGTAACTTGAAATTCTCTGTTGTATAGAGAGAAATTACGAGATTTCCAAAGTTCATATTATGGCTTATTTGATGTTTATTTCGAACAATGCTAAATAGTTTTTCTTACAATTTAAGATTGTTTATTACTCACTAAAGGTATTATAGCTGGTGAGACCAAAATATTACCTGATAAATCAATCCAATATTTCTGTATGCTGTTCAATGACTTTGCGGTTATTAAAAAAAGTATTTATTTTTATGCTTATGTTTTTAAGATAATTTTAATTGTGTACTGAAAGTTGTATTCCGCTAGTTTTCTATAGTCATATAAACATGGGAGATATAATTAGTTGGTTTATTTGTAGTAGTTTTATTGATATATGTTAGATAGAATTTGAAGCAATTATTTTTGTTCGTTTTAAGTTTCAACTTTACTCTTTACTTCCCTAAAAAAAACTTTTGCTTTTTGAAATTACTTCTTAATAACCGAAGCCTACTATATGTAAACTATGTGCGAAGTTCGTAACTTGTAGCCCGTCCCCCGGGGACTGAGGGGGGTCAAGTCATCCTCAGAGACATAGTTATTAGATTTTTTGACTATACTGAAAAAAACATGGCTATCTCAAGATTTTGATCGGGTGACTTTAGGAAAAATAATGAGAGGGGGAGGATGAATAGCTGCCCTCCAATATTTTTGGTCAATTAAAAAGGACACTAGAACTTTTGATTTCTGATCAAATAAGCCCCATCCCGATCTTCTTGATCAGTGGTTTAATTTGATTACGATACGATCTACTACCAGCAAAACAATACAATCTTTCTTCCGACAAATAATGCAAAATTCCACATTTTTGTACATAGGAGGTTGAAAACTCTACAGTAGGGTTCTCTGATATGCTGAACGTGATGGTGTCATTTTCATTAAAATCAATTGATGTTTTGGGGGTATTCCCTCTTTTTCAAAAATTGGGCAAATTTCCTCAGGCTCGTAACTTTTGACGGATAACATTAAATTTGATGAATTTTACATATTTTGAATAAGCATCGACATTTTATTCTTTTGATGCTTCTATTATTATCAAAACTCTGTTTCTTAAAGTTTCGGTTTGCCTAATATTGAGCCGTATTGCTCCTTGCTTACAGTTCGTTACCACGAACTGTTTGATTTCTGAAAAACTGTTCTCGTAATTATTCTTTAATGTTAGGATAAGCATAAATAGCAATTGTTATTCTAAAATCCAATTTAAATTATTTGTTTTTCATTAGGCAGTTCTTTTTTTCAAAGTGTATTTCATTTTTCTGTTTATAATCACTGATGGAAAAACGAAATCTGAAATAGCTTGTTATCCATACTTGCCACGCACAAAAGTGATAAGGTATGGAATACAAAATTTTTTACATACCCTATGTGCTTCTCTGTAGACAAAAATACGGTCTTCTTATTGTGCATACAAATTTTTGATTAAAATTTAATATAGGTTCCAATTGAAAAAGTTGAAATTGTGGGAGCAGATTGCTCTCCTTCTGGGGACGTAATTCTAAGTTTTTTTTTCAAGTAATACCAGCTGGCTTTATTAAGCAATAAAAATTTCATATGTTTTCAACATTGTAGCCCTCCCTGCCTTGAGACCTGGGTCTTTCCTCGCAGAACATTAGGAGGTTTGGTTGGTTGCCGAGGGAAGATCAAAAAAAAAGAGAAAAAATCTATATTTTAAAAAGAGTCCCTCCACTTCCCGTCAGTACTGTCCAATCCGACAAGACGTATGCCATGATAAAATTGTCATTTTTATCACCAGGTCCCACCTACAGCTTCGCTCGCAATGGGAAAATGCACCCAGCGAAATTGCATTTTTGCCTTCGAGTTCAAAGGTTGTACCTTGTGCAATTGAAAAAGGTTTTGGTGCTATTATATGTCATTGTTCCTTCTACCATTGCGAAAGATGGAATTGTTTTTTATTGTCACTGTAAGAAGTTAACATAGTTTAAAATAAATAAATATAATACATATTATTTCACCGCTTCTAAAATGAAACGGTAGCTATATAACAAAAGCAAAAAAGATATTTAAATGCTCCTAGAAAAATTTTTCGAGAGAGAGTGAAAAATCTGTAAGAAATCTTTTCTATATAGATTATAGATTATCTCTATATATAGATCCTGTTACTTGCGTTTTATAGCGATCACACCAAAGAAGTGAAGTTCGGTTAATCCAAATGAAATAGAGCGAAATATGATGAAAATATAATGCTTTAGTGACAAAATTATGGAAAAAGCCACAAGAGAATTATAGAAAGCAGGCCACCCAAAACGCAATATATCAATTGCCTAACCTAACCACCGCTATATTTTAAGTATTTATTTAAAATATACCTGCACAGTAATTTATCTTACTCACACTAAGCTGATTATCTCCAAGTGGGCACAGAAAACAGGTGTAATTACAGATCAAAAACTAAGCGCGGTCGCTATAACAGTTAAGTACCTAGATCCCTATACAGATTATATCCCTATAATAGGGTTAGGGAAAGGACCTATCCTTATTTGGAACTCTTATTTGTTTCTGTCAGAAATCGTGACGTGTAGCCAAATAATATGGCTCAATTTTGATGTACTTGCGTAAAGTGGTGTGTTCTCTAGCATGAAAAAAAAATCCTTGAAGAAGATTAGGGGGAATCAGTATTAAAACGTAAAATAATTTAGATACCAAAACGGCGACACTTCCCTGATATAATGATGCATAAAATCAATGACCCTGTATGTATGAAAGGAAAATATGGTACTTCGAAAAAAATACTAAACAAAGATGACACTTCAGTCAGACAGAAATACATTTTACGTTTCGTAATTTTGCTATATCATAGAGAAAATGCTACAAATCATACGTCGACCGGGGTAAAACTAAAAGATTATCTTCATGTGCACCTACGAAAAGGAGTTAAGGGGTGTTGGGTCCCCTGGGAAACAAGTTTTTTATGCTTGAAATATGAGAACAAGAACTCTTCCTATTTAAATATTGGCAAAAACAAGTTCCTGATAGCACTTACATCCCTGGAAATCTTCCGGGAGCCACTTATGCATAACATGTAGATGACCCTTCTCCCCTTCCACCCAAATTTTACTTCGTCACAAAAAAAAAATATATTTAAAATGATAATAAACTAGAATAGAGTATATAAAAACCCAGTATGCAGCTGATTAGCACCGTTTGGTATTGGCGAAGAGATGTCTCGATGGGAGAGGATGCAAACTAACAAGGGCGTATCCAGGACTTTGTCTTTTTTGGTGGGGGGGGGTATTTTTTCGGGGTGGGATGGGATTTACAAATAAACTTTTAAACACGACTTCAAAATTTTATATTCACTTTAGTTACGCTTTTACAAGTCAGACAAACATTTTAGAGGTGGTGGAATCAAACACTGAATCCCCCTGGATACGGTCTTGCAACCTACACACATTAAATAGTGGAAGAAATTATGTTTGTGGTTCAGTCTCTAATTCGTTTTGTGACGGTTTGGTCTCAAATCTATTTCCACGATTTTGGCTGAGTTTACCTTACCAACCAGAGCGTCAATTGGGATAGAGAGCAGGGAAGTATGTCCCCCTAGATTTTTGCTCTTCCCCTAGATTTTGAATTTTTTTTTATTGGGAATTTTCTTTGAAAAATACTTTTATGTTTTCATAAAAGAAAAATGAAAAATGACAAATTTGCCCCCCTAGATTTTGAAAATACATCCCTTTGTGAATAGACACCACTGCTTGAGCACAATCTAGAGTTTTCTTATACTCCTTAATTGAAGCATTTATATCATATTCTACAATATGTCTTTTCAGCCTGTATATAACATTCTATTGTTTCCAAATAACACATATCTATGTCTACTTGACGTTTAACTGACATGTCAAGGTTGGCAGCCGTTTTAGAAACATTTATAGAAATATTCATAGTAGCATCTTTATAGAATACCATCTGCAGAAATGAACATTGCCAGAAATGAATTCTGGTGACCATAGCCTTGCATAACAATAAGAAAATGTCTAATGTGTCAGGCCGTGTCTAGACAACAAGAAAGAAATGTTTAACCCATAAAGCTAGCAAGTAGTTTCCGACGACCTAGTGGAAAAAGATAACTTAAAACAAATGTCTCTTATAAACTGGATTTTTCATTTAAATCAAATTGAAAAGACGCGAATACGGAATTGCAAATTACATAATCAAAGCCTCTGAGATTTCGGCCGTTTCATATCAGCCTGCAAGAGAAATAAGAAGGGTTCCTCCTCCCTATAATCTGTTTAGTTGTTACGGTAAATTTATGGTGTGAAAAACACCAGTTTTGTTTAACGAATCCGGGCGGATGAGCCTGAAAACTGAACTATATTCAGTCACCCAGCCTCCCACTATTTTCAAAATTCCCCCTAGTCAGCGTTGTGTGGACCTATCGATTGCTTTATTGTTAAATTTCACCAGAAGACCCAGTTCCCTCGAATTGACGAAGCACGTGATAAAAAAAATACAACAAATTAGCTTTGGTGTTTCTTCTTCTCTTTTTTACCATTACACAAGTCGACTGTGTTACAAGTTATAGGTCAGTCGACTTAAAACACATGATCCAGGCTATTTGGGTATTAGAACTTAATTGCAAAGACATGAATGTTTAATCTTTGATAACAGAAACTGACAGGATTCTAAGGATTGATAGGAGAAAACATAGGATTTCCAGTTCCTGTAAAACTTTTTCCGAGACAAGTGAAGGCAGAACTTTGAATATGACTGAAGCTTAAATTGACTGAAAATAATTTCCTGTAAAAAGTGCACCGCCGGGGCGGGGGTAGGAAGATACCCCTCACCAAGGAAACAAGAACATATGAAAAGTACAAATCATTTCAGAAACATCTTCCTTCCCCCTTGGAAATATCTTGGCAGCACTATGCCTGAATGCAATATTCAATTAAAACTAGCCATAACGGTTGAACATTTTCCAAGAACAACCTGCGAATGAAGTCCTATTAGTCCCACTTGTTTACATTCGATCTGTATTACTTGTATTGTGAATTCAAGCAGTCAAAGAAAAAGTGTATAGAAACACAGCTTAAGGTTCAATTAACATTTAATTCATAAATGGTAGCTTAGCATTAGGTGACAGGGTGGCTCAGAAGGTGACAGAATGTCAAGTATGACATTTTAAAAGCCAAATTTGTCCAGCAATCACGATGCACCAGTGAAAAAAAAATTAAATTCTTATTGTATTGAAAAAAGGAATTAGGTTTGGTTTTAAGATAAAATCAGGCACCATTTGTACTTACTGTATTTATTTTTTCTTAGAAAACAGCTATTAGCATGAAAATAAACGCCCTGGAATCTTAAATTACGACCAAAATCATTCTTCCCGTTGGCATAGTTTTACAATGCTTGAGTTAAGATTAAAAGTTAAATTTAGGTTACATGTCGCACCCGCGGGACGACTTTCCTACCACATGATGGCGGGTCAGTTTTATCCCCTCTCTTCGTGCTTCGACTTTTCTGACGCAGAATTTATGTGTGTACACGGTGGTCAAGCCTTCAGCCCGTGTCCTTCGCACTGAGCATCGATATTTTTACGCTTTTCCGTCATTCCCATTAGAGAATTAGTATTCACATTTATTGTGTTTTATCACGCACACCCCCCAAAGTACAAGCCTAATTATAGCTTCCAAATCTATCAAATCTCTTTCAATGGTTCCAATAAAGTTGTGTCATGACATCTTTTAATTTTAAAGTCCGGGTTTTCTACTCTAGACAGATCACGCAAACGACCAAAATCAATTACTGTTAGACAAATTCATTCTATGACTTTGCATGATTAAATTTGCATAGTAAAAAAAAGCTCTTCTCCCTGTTACGCCCTATAAACAAGGACTAACGGTTAAAATTTACCGTAGATAGTGCTGGACGTCTCAAATAATCATGTCCGCACAGCAACATTCTCGGGAATCTGTGCCAACTTTGAAAAGAATCCCTACAGGCAGTCTTAAAGAAAAAAAATCTTATCCAAATAGTAAACCAATTTGCCATAGAACCATTAGGCTATAACAAAATTAAAAATTAACGGGGTCGAAATGAGAATAAAATTTAATGGATTTAGAAAATAGAAATGATGGGTTTAGGAAGAAAACAGAGGGTTAGGAAATTTTGGAAAAAAAACATTAACCAAAACTTGTTAAATTTTGTCGTCAATTTAGTATCTAAATTGTGAAATCAGACGTAGGGAACTTCCCTTACTATATTCATTGAAGTACTGCCATCCCCCCTTCAAAACAAAATATATGCAAGGTGCGAAAATTAAAAGGGTGATTTCACGTTAAGTGCTGGTATCCAGTATGCGCATCACTTGCCCCACTTTCAAAATTGTTTATTGTGTTTCATTTCCGTTATTTTTTGTGTCAAAGAAGGAACTGGAATTATTGAATGTATGTCCCAGTTCCCAAAGGACTTATTATAACCTATTGCAAATTATTAGTTTTTTACTGCGCTTCAAAGCTAAATAAGCTGCAATCCGTTCTTTGACAGATAGAAAAATTTGGGTTAATTTATCCACTGGGATAAGCGTCATGCAGCGGTGCAGTGGGATTAACCTCTGCTTGGTAAAACGGGACCTGAAGTTCAAGTTCAGCTGCAGCAACCTGCTAAACGGTTCAGAATTTGATTCTGATGATGAAATTATGCGAAAGCGTCTTCCTTACAATCCAAACAAGAAGAGGTATCATGATAAGGTAAAAATCGTTCTTATATTGGGTTGTATTTTTTTTTCTCTTTTTTTTTCACAAGAAATTGATTGTGCTGTCCAAACTGCGTTCAACAGCCCAGTAATTCCACTGTCCTATTTAAAAACTCTAGTTTATAAGCTCTAAATAAATCTTCGAAGATTTTAGGTTGTTTTTATACCCCCCCCCCCGATCAGGGGGTGCCGAGCCTTTGATTTCCCTTTTACAAGTTCTATTAGAATGCTAGCCTAGGGAGATAGTCTTGCTGCATCCTAAGACAATGGCGTCAATTCAGGAGAATGTCAGGGGCAACAGATATTTTCAAAACATGGGGAAGGGAAAATTTTGCTGTTTTTCTTTCAATTCTTTTGAAGAAAATAACAAAAAGCACTGTTTTAATGACCTTATAGAAAAAGTATTTTTCAAAATTTAGAGAAAAGGCCTTCCCCCCTCGATTTACGCCACAGTCCTGAGAACCAGTCCATGTCCCTTAAGCAGTTCTTTCGTGACATTAAGTAAAAAAAAACTATTTTTTTTAGCTGAAAGTAAGGAGCGACATTAAAACTTAAAACGAACAGAAATTACTCCGTATATGAAATGGGTTGTCCCCTCCGCAATCCCTCGCTCTTTACGCTAAAGCTTTTAAGTGTTTTAAAAAGTAGAATTGTGGCAAAGAGTCAAATTTTAGCGTAAAGAGCGAGGGATTGCGGAGGGGACAACCCATTTCATATACGGAGTAATTTCTGTTCGTTTTAAGTTTTAATGTCGCTCCTTACTTTCAGTTAAAAAAACTAGTTTTTTTTATTTAATTTCTGAACGTTTTTGAATTAATGCATGTTTGGTTTTGGCTCTCCGCACATAAATTATTAAAATGAAATTTGTATATTAATTCTTTTTTTGGCTAAATGGCTTTCTCTTAGTTTTGATCAGATGATTTTGAGAAATAAGGGGTGGAGAAGGAGGCCTAGTTGCCCTCCCATTTTTCGGTTACTTAAAAAGGCAACTAGAACTTTTAATTTTTAACGAACGTTTTTATTAGTAAAAAATATACGTAACTTAAGAATTAACTTACATAACAAACTTTCATAAGCTTATATTTTTATTATGTATACGAGGGGGTTTGTACCCTCGTTAATACCTCACTCTTTACACTAAATCGTAAGTTTTGTCCCAATTCTTTAAGAATGACCCCTGAATCAGAAATGCCGTAGAATAAATAGTTGAAATTACTAAAAATACTTTAGCATAAAGAGCAAGGTATTTATCTCCTCCTAAATACCTCGCTCTTTATGCTAAAGTATTTTTAGAACCCCTCATATGCGTAATAATCTCTGTTCGTTTTAAGTTTCAATGCTACTTCTTCCTTTCATTTGAAAAAACGTTTTCATGTTTATTTTTCATTGTTTTCTTATAGTAATGCTAGAGAATCCTGCGCCCTTGTCATTGAATTTTTCTTCCCCCATGACGGATTCCTCCAAGGAAAGATCCTCCAACATAGCCCCCTCTCCTCAGCCCCACCCCCAAACAAAATAAAATCCCCCTGAAAACGTCTGTACACTTCCCAATAACCATTACTATATGTAAACACTGGTCAAAGTTTGTAACTTGCAGCCCCTCCCCCAGGGATTGTGGGGGAGTAAGTCATCCCCAAAGACATAGTTATTATGGTTTTCGACTATGCTGAACAAAATGGCTATCTCAAAATTTTGATCCGTTGACTTTGTGAAAAAAATGAGCGTGGGAGGGGGCCTAGATGGCCTCCAATTTTTTTGGTCACTTAAAAAGGGCACTAGAACTTTTCATTTCCGTTAGAATGAGCCCTCTTGCGACATTCTAGGACCACTTGGTCGATACGATGACCCCTGGGAAAAAAAAAACAAAAAAAAAAAACAAAAAACAAACAAACAAATAAACACGCACCCGTGATTTGTCTTCTGGCAAAAATACAAAATTCCATATTTTTGCAGATAGGAGCTTGAAACTTCTACGGTAGGGTTCTCTGATACGCTGAATCTGATGGTGTCATTTTCGTTAAAATCCTACGACTTTTAGGGGGTGTTTCCTTCTATTTTCCTAAATAAGGCAAATTTTCTCAGGCTCGTAACTTTTGATGGGTAAGACTAAAATTGATGAAACTTATATATTTAAAATCAGCATTAAAATGCGATTCTTTTGATGTAGCTATTGATATCAACATTCAATTTTTTAGAGTTTTGGTTACTATTGAGCCGGGTCGCTCCTTACTACAGTTCGTTACCACCAACTGTTTGAAACACACAAGAGTGTGGTCGAACCATCCCGCCCATGATCATTGCAATAGGTGCAGCCTAGTAAAGAATGAAACAAAGACCATTTTAACCAAAAGTATAAAATTGTGTTTTGAAAGAAGATCTAGACTGAAAGAAAAAAAATCACAGTTCGAGGAAACGAAAATAAGTAAGTAGTGACTCGGGCCAACAGTAACCGAGATTCTAAAAAAATGAATTTGATAACAGTTATTACATCAATGTAATTTGCTTTTGATGCTGATTCCTACCCATCTGCTACCCATCAAAAGCCAAGAATATAAGAAATTTATCTGTTTTAGAAAAAGGAGGGAAACATCCCAAAAACTGAAGCGATCTAAATGAAAATCCCACCATAAAATTTAGCATATAAGTGAATCCAACTCTAGAAGTTTTAACCTCTTAGTAGTAGTATAGGGTTAACGACACACCTTGACTTCTAAGGTTCTTACGGCGGCACTGCTGCGTACTGCTACAGCGGTGTTCAAACTCTGGTCCCGTATCACCAAGCTGAGATAAAACCCCCTGCGCCACAGCAGGGCAGTTGAAATTCCTATCTACAGTTTTTTTTTGTTCTCTTTTGCCAGAAGAAGCATCATGGATGTATGCTTATTCGTTTTTTCCATGGGTAATCGCATCGAGCCATTAGTCCTAGGAGATCGAGACAGGGCTCATTCGAACGGAAACTGAAAGTTTTAGTACCCTTTTTAATTCAAAAATAAGATTATAGGGCATCTAGCCCACTCTCATACCCCTTATTTCCCAAAAGACATCTGATCAAAATTTTGAAATAGCCATCTGGTTCAGCATAGTTGAAAAGTCCAATGTCTATGCCTCTGGAGATGATATCAACGCCAGACAGGGGCGGGTCCAAGATTTTCTTTAGCGGGGGCCGCATAATAGGCTGCTTCGATAAACTTGCGGACAAAGAAATACCAGCAATTTCGAAGGAGCTCAACAATTACACTTCGTAGGTAGGTAGAGGAAATGGTCATAAATTTAATCTAAAATCTATTGAGGCTTAAAGTTCTGTTAAATTCATTGAAATTAAAATGGTATAAAAATATTGATAAAAAATATCACGTTGTAAAAACTACCCCGCAATGAAAAACTTAAAGCTGTTCACCATCTATAAAAAAGTGATATTTAATATTTTCTGAATAATTTTTCGCCTTTGCACTTCTGACCACTATAGCGAGTGAGTTAAGCTTTGTATTGTCAAAAAAAAATTGTCAAAAATACACAGTTCTGCATAAAGAGAAAATAAAATAACCTGAATCTTTAAAATTATTTATTCTATATAATAAGTTTTCCAAGCATTTGTGCTCTTTTGTCAGAGTAAAAACATATGTTTTCTTGTGAAACTCAGCAAATGTATATAGGATACCCTAACATCTAGGAAAAATCGAAGGGGTCTGAATACAGGCAGAATTATGAAAACTGGATTAAAATTCAAGAACAAACTATTTCCTTACCTGGATTTTATGTCCGCAACCGTGTAGGACTATTGCTGCTCTTTTCTGTTTCTACTGAGGAAAGATAAGCGCACTGTTTCCTTTTTTGCTTTAATATTTGATAATAAACATGAAATTGCTGATATCTATTATTTACATTTTTGGTTCCCTAATTATAGGCTATAAACATCTGAAAACAACAACTCTTGCCATGCATTCGTTTTTTTATGAACGTTATTTACTCTTTCGTTAGCTAATTGTTTACATAAAAACATACGAAAACATACCAAAAGTAAAGTCCTCTAGATAAGGAAACCTTTGAACTATTTAACGATTTTGGTTTTGTTCATCTGCGTCATTTTCTCTCGGGAGAAAGCCCAACCTTATCCTTTGGGTTACGCAATTCGTTTATTGTTTTCATACAATATTTATCAGCGAAGGGGTTGTGTTTTACTCATTATATTAAAAAATGCGAAGAGTATTTAGTTGAAGCTTTTAGGGAATGCTGAGGGGAGTGTTGAGATAATCAAAACCACTATGTCCGTTTAGGTTGTCAAAAGGGCGATTTTCAAGAATGGTTTTGGGTATTACTGACATTTCCAGGGAAAAATTGGGTGGTTGATTAATTGACCGAAAGGTATTATGTATCTGGTAGTACCACTAACATTAATGCTACTACTTTGGTTGCGGCTACTACTAAGGCTAAGAGATTAAGGCGAAAATTTAAGGGAATGTTGAGGGAATATTGAACTAAATCAAAACTAAATCAAAAGGTTGTCAACAGTAAGCTTCAACATTGTCCCAGAGACTGCTTAGGGTATTAAGTTGAAACTTTCCGGAGACGCTAGAAAAAGACGGTATGTGCATACTGCTAGCAATGCTACAACCAATACTACAACCACTACTACTACTTAGGCTCAGGATATTAAGGTCTGGTTTTCAGGGAATGTTTAGGGGATTTGGAACTAAACAAAGTACGCTATGTGTATGCAGTCTATCTAAAAGGCGAATCAGCAATATCTCAGCCATATCGGGTGATTGACCCTTAAAAAGGACTTGAAAGATTAGAAAAAACTATCTCGAGAGTTTTGTTTACAGTTTATCAATTTACAACGCTACCTGTTACAAGGCTCCTGCAATGCGTCCAATTTAAAAAAGCATTAGAAATTATTGGTAACAAGTAAACTTTATAACTTACTGCAGAAAATTTATATTGCAAACAATTATTATAATTGGAGAGAGAATTGAATCCTGAAGAGAAAAATAGTGTTACTTCATAGCTATCTAATTGAAAGCAACTTTTATCAAGTTCAAAACCTTTTAATTCAGAACTAGGCTATTTTTTTTCTTAACTTAGAAATTTGTGAGAGAAATGGCCACTGCTCCTCAAAAATTGATTGAAATATTTAAAGAAGGCTTGTTCAATGTGAAAAAGACGCCTGGCTCAATGAATTGTGTCACACCAGACCATCGCTAAATCTGGAGGTAGAGCAAAAAAGCGAAATAAGAGGTGTAACTCTAAGCAAAGCAGCAGCTGCCAAGTGGACACTAGCGTTGCCATTTTGCTCGAGAGTATCCCTTTTCCCTTCATTCAATGTGCAGGACTGGATGGGTGATTGACTTTAACAGCAATATTTTGCAAACCCATCACAAGTCCCGTAGCCTTGTAGGCAAGTCAGTATGACAGTATGTTTGAAGAGCCTTTACATCCTTTTAGGGATAATGAACTGGGCTTGGTGAATGTGATCACTTTTGAAACTTAATAGTGGAATGGATTGTCTCGGCAGACAAAATAACTTTCGTCCCAAACCCAACTATAGCAAGCAGTCTCAACCCCAAATCCGCCACTACATTAGAGGGGCACGCCCCCACCTGGATTTGCCACTGACCCCAGAGCCCTTGAGGAAAAGGGCTGTAAGTTATGCAATTTGCCCATTGCTAACATACAGCATTTGTTATTGTGGAAATATACAGTATTTTATTGGGGGGGGGTGGAGGTGGAAGGCAGGGATTTAGACAGGAATAATTTTCCACACAGAGGAAAGCATTCGGGGGAATTTTCCAGGGAAAACTATATACGGGGGAGGGGGCTTTCCTGATATTATTTGAAAAACTGTCCGAAATTAAATAAAACAAGTTTTTTCAACTTAAAATTAGGACCAACATTAAAACTTAAAACGAACAGAGACTTCCCCATTTCTCATTCCCTGTTCTTTACGCTGAAATTTGACTTTTTGTCCCAATTCTTTATGAGCGGCTTCTGAAACTCGAGGACAATTGAACTGAAATAAGAAGTTGTTTTGAAGCACTAAAGACCTTCAGCGTAATGAGCGAAGGACCAGGAAGAGGCATCTCCCCTCCCGTCATTTACGGAATGTTTTCTGCTCGTTTCAAATTTTAAGATTGCTCCTTACTTTCACTTGAAAAACACGTTACTTTTTATTTAATTCATTTAACAACGATCCAAGAATATTGAATATTATAGATTTTAACCAAATAGTAAAAGTTTATTGCCAAAACAAATCTTCGTAAATTTTCAAAAAGAACATGAAATATTGAAACACCTTGAAAAACAACGAAAATCAATTTTTTGCGTGGGTAAGACTAATGTGTCTTTTAACTCTAACGGCGATCATATCGAATCAATGCTCGTAAAATATTGGGAAAATGTTCAGTTGAATAGAAATTTGAATACTAAGACTCATTTTTCAGCAGCAAAAGAGATCATGCCAGAGCAAAGTGTCGCTTTCTGCTTTTTTGCCCCTAAGTATCTGTTTTTTTTCCGAAAAAGTGCCGAAATACCGAAAAATACGGATTCTAAGACAACCAATCAATTTTCAATGGTCTAAAACCCTTCGTCAGAGTTTCGAAGCCCCATCTAGAAAAATAAGGGAAATCACTTTTTAATTTGAGTAGCAGTGATGTCTCCTTTCTTCCCCTAGGGCTACCAAGCTGTCAAAAGATCTAGAGAAACATTAAATGAATCATTTAAGCTTATTACTCGTATCTACTTGCTTTCTGGTATATTCCTCTTGATAACTCCATCGCTAAGTACCATATGACGCAAAAAATGGTACTTCTTTTGCCATTTCTAGAGAGGAAAGATTGAGAAGTATAACGATCGTCGTCATCTCCACGGTTGAAATCTCTTCATCGGAGATTTAAATTCGAACCCTTTTGTGTACCCCCCCCCCTTCCCAGTCCTTTAATAAGTGCAGACTGAAAACACGTTTTAAAAAAAAACGAACAAAAAATCCATTTATTCATTTTCGTATTCATGAAGATAGTTGAGCTTCCTTATCTGTACTTATCGAAGTTACGCTGGCTGGTTTCGTCTTTCGCATACGCAATCTAGTTTCTATCCTTTGACTTTTAATCTGTACTTTTTATAGATGGCTTCTAACTTTTGATGTCAAGGTTACAGTCGTAAAAAGTTGAGAAGCCTACCTTGAAAACATTTTCAAATAGTTGATAGGTACATTTTGCTAATGCTAATGTTCTTGTAGCAATTAAATAGCACAGATGTGAAGAAAGAAAAACACGCTTGAAGGAAGGCGACTGAATAGTTCACTCGGACGGGTTTTTTTCTTCACTTTTTTTCTTCTTTTTTTTCAAGTTAATGAAAACATTCCCAAGGTCACAGATTGATATGAATGTAAGACTTTAAATGCACAAAGACCGGTAATTTTTGTAGCTTGTCAAAAAATATTAGCACTAGGAAAATTTGATTCTTGAAGAACTTTTGAAAGCAAATGAAATACTTATTAGGCAACTGAATTGTGGAAGAAATAACAGAAAGAATAAACCTATATGTCCCCTGTCGTAAAAAGAGTTAACTTCTTAATGCAAAAACGTTTGCTGAATGGCAAGATCAAAGCCGAAATCCCACCAGTAAACCAACTCCTTTTTAATGAACTATGCTGGATGGCATGTATTTTGTCACTTCAAACTCGTGAAACCGAACAGGGGGATGCGAAGACGTGACTTTAAGGGGTAGAGCACTTGCCCCGGGCGCAGAATTTTAGGGGCACAATATTTCAAATAAATAATCTTACAGTTATAATAATTTTATAATTTTATTTGTATTAAAATAGAAGGCGCAGTTTGCAACAAGTATAAGCAAATTGAATTCAAAATTTTCACTTTCCCAGAATCTTTTCCTGTATAAATTATTAAGTAAGAGAAGTTAAATCTAAATAAATCAAGAATTTTGTCAATAAATGAAAATCTTATTGATAAATGAAAATCTTGTTGATAAATGAAAATTTTGTTAAAATTTGGTCTGTAAATTTTTTGTGCTAATCAAGATTTTGTCCAGGTGAAAGGGTGCAGTCTCGTTTTATGTCTTTTCATTGAGTTTTATCTCTCATTGTCGTTTATAGGATGCAAAAGAGGCCAGAACCGTCGCTGGGGACGCGAGAGTGAAGAATGTTGAGCTCTTTAAGGACTTGGAGCACGTTTTTATACAATTAATTATCAAGACCTTTATGTAAGAGGAGATCCGAGATGTCTATCCCCCCAAGATTGGTCCGAAGAACTCATTTCAGTCTCATAAGACATTTTGACGTGAGAACGTACTTTATTTCTAATTTCTGAGCAAGCAAAATGTGTGGGAATCTTATAGAGCATCCACTCACTTCGAGGGGGACCCAAATTCGTGCGAAGAAAACAATAAGCTGACAGATTATTCAAAACAATCGAGAAAATAAAAAAAAACGGGCTTTATGGTTTTAACAAGTAGAGTTTGGGAAAGAGTCAAACTTTAGCGTTAAGAGCGGGGTGTCAAAGAGGGGACAGCCCCTTTCATATACGGAATAATTTCTGTTCGTTTAAAATTTTAATGTCGCTCCTTACTTTCAGTTAAAAAAAACTTGTTTTTTTATTTAATAATGCAAAGAGACGAAGCATAAGTTCTGCGAAAGAAAAAAGTAAGAATCTTGGGTTCACTATTAGCAGTCTCATAGAAAAAAAGCCAGTTAATAAAATAAAAGTACTATCACTAGATTCCTCATTTTCTGTTTTTTCCAAGGATTACAAGGTAGAAATGACGCATCATGAGATAAAAACAACAAACAAATATATTATTTAGGGTTATACCTGGGACCACCAAGAGTGAGGGGAGGGGCTGCATTTTCACAAACGCGAATATGATGTTTCAAAAGAGTATAAAATAAGGGATCTAATGGCACTACTTTCATTTTATTAATGTTTCCTTCTGTGAGGTCGCTAGTGTAGAATGTTGCCGAATTTTGTGATTGCAGCTTTTAGTTCAGAAGGTTAGTTCAGAAGTTTAGTTCAGCTTTTATAGTTCAGGATAAACTAGACTGTTACCATAACCTGTCTTCTACATTTTCTAGAAAAACAGAAAAAGTGGATATAGTGGTATAAGCCTAGATTTGAGGCTATTGAGGAGGAGAAGTGTTAAGAAAACGGTACTTACGCATTATACCTAACACACTCGAGAAGTGAAGTCAGGTTAATCTTAATGAAATATACCAAAATGAGATGAAAACATAATACTTTAGAAACTAAATTATGGAAACTCCGACAAAAATTATGGAAAGCAGGCCGCCCAGAACGCATTATATTAAATACCTAACATAACTTAATCTAATCAAAATATCAACTCTATATGTTAAACATTTAACAAAAATATGTTTACATCATAGTTTTTCCACTCAGCCTAAGCTAACTGTCTCTGAATGAATAGACAGATAAACCGATTTTTCTCACATCTAAGAGAAACTTCTCGAATGTGTTTGGTATAATGCATAAGTACCAAGAAAACAATACTGGCTATTTAAATATTAGCCTTAGTTAAATATCACTGTGAATGGGATAGGCGCTAGAAATTGAGTCTACGTGTGAATTAAGGGCTACTATGGTTGAGCGGATGAACGTACAGGTATAGTTTAATTCTATTTGTTCTGGGGGTAGTAATAGTTAGTATAGGCTATTTGGAAACAGGGTTGAAATGTTCATCGATTGGTAGGCTATATTTACCTTTTAGTATTGTATCGTATCAGATTAAAGACGCTTCTTGACAACTAAGGTCCCTGTGTCGGCCCTGCAGTGCATTGCTGCAGCATGATTCGATCTCTGGGTCCCGTATTACCAAGCTAAGGTCAAACCCACTGCGCCACCACAGGACTATTTAACTTTTAGTTAGTGAATGAATCAAGAAAATTAAATTTTACCACTGGATGTAAGCCTAGAATTGAGACTGTTCAATGTTGAGAAGGAAACAGGCTAAGAGAACAATTCTTACTTCATAATACACAGGCATATCGTAGGCTAATTAATATATTTTGAAATCGCTTCCACCATATTTTACCTGCAACCCTCCTAATGTGCAAATTTATAGCCCAAATTATACATTTATCATGTGTTTTTCCGTTCCTTGATTGGAAATATATAATTTGGGCTAGGCTATATATTTGCACATTAGAAGGGGGGATTGAAGGTAAAGTATAGTGGAGCTGCAGCCAAGATGTGCCAGCTACAATTGTTCTGCGTATTATGAAGTAAAAAGTGTTTTCTTAATATGTTTCCATCTCAATAGTCCATAAGCTAGAACTTTATCTATATTTGCACATTAGTGATGGGGCTTGGGGTAAAGTATAGTGGAAGCACCTTCAAAATGTGTTAAATTCAATTTTTCTGCGTATTATGAGGTCGGAACTGTTTTCTTAACATGTTTTCTTCTCAACAGCCCCAACTCTGAGCTTTCCTAGCAGGGTCGTGATTTTCTGTGGGGCACGGAGGGCAACTGTCCTCTCCAGAGCCAAGTTCCCTCCCCCAGATGATACTTAGTTTCTGCAAAAAAATCTTGTCAATAGTAGGATAAGCCTGTATAATTCAAGCATCCAGAGAAACAGGTAAGTTTTCTTTAATATATCTTTGCAAATATGGTAATATATGGATCATTTTTCAGTTTTCACGGTCATATTCCTTTGATTTGGGAAAATTAGCTCCAACTTTGCCCCCCCCTCCCTCCCAAGGATTTTGACGAAATTACGCGTGTGTGTCTAGAATTTTACCGCTTATACCTAGTGTTAAAATTTTGGTTTTCTCGATTCATTCACTAGGCCTAACTAAAAGATGAATATAGCGTACCACTTGATTCACGCCGTTTCAAAATAACCTGTATTGCCTATTGCCATGGGCGCCCATAAGGCAGGGGGTGCCAGGCCCCCCTTACTGAATGACGCTGCCTTATATATTTTATATTATTTGAGATTTCTATTATACAGCATTGGAAGTGCTGCACATAAAATTCAGCCTATGGTTGTATATGCCTATTACTACTCCTCCTCAGACAAAATTAAATTATATGTGTATGCTCATCCAAGTAAGCATAGTAGCCCTTAATTCGCACAAAGACCTATCCAGTTTTTAGCGCCTGTCCCATTCACAATGATGTTCAACTAATGTCAGTATGTAAATAGCGCTAATTTGAGTAAATCGAACTATTTTACAGAATTTTTCAGCAAATCAGAAAATATTCTGATTAGAAAATTAGTGCTAGTTAAAGCAGTGTGTTTGTAAATCTCGGTGTGAATAGGTCTTAAGCGCTGGAAGTTCTAACAAATAATTTCCCTTTTAGCACCAATCAACCAAAAATACAAGGCAACAACTAACCTGGGAACACTTCGTTCCTTGGGATACAACACAGGCTCTCTACCATGCACAAGTAAGAAATCAGTTGAAAATATCATTTCCAAGCTTCAGAAATTAAATATTCCATGTACAAAAAGTGCCTTTCCTGTTTCAAAGAGACGAAAGATAACACATACAATATATCCAATTGACGATGTTTCTACAACCAGATTACTTTTAAAACTGGTCAAATTTGCCTGACAGAATTATAAAGAGAAAATAAAACGTGCCGTGTGCCTCAAAGGATGAAAAACACATGAATGAAATGTGTATGTTTCGGATCATACAAAAAGTGAATTAACTTTGACAAAATAAAAGGGAAAATTATTGGAGGGTACAAAAAGCTTTATTTTAAAAATGTAGAGGCGTATTTGTCTTTAAATAGCGTTGCCAAATGTTCGGCTACGAAAATAATGCCCAAATATATTATTTCAGTTTGTTTTTCTTCTTTAGAGGTTCAGGAGGAGGGAGTGTGGCAAATATTGAACGCTTACTAACTGGTCGAGACCACAAAAAAAAAAACTTTTTATTATTAAAACCAGCTGGGGTACTTGTATGATACACCCACTACATAATATCCTTCTAATATGTTCCCCTGTCCCTCAATACTAATAAAATATACCACAGTGAGACGAAAATATAATACTTTAGAAACAAATTTGGGCTATATATTTGCACATTAGGAGGGGGGTAATGTATAGCGGGTCTGCATACTTGATATATTAGGTACAAATATTTTGCATAT
The DNA here is from genome assembly GCF_032884065.1 of Artemia franciscana. NCBI lineage: Eukaryota > Metazoa > Arthropoda > Branchiopoda > Anostraca > Artemiidae > Artemia > Artemia franciscana. Next base: position 31,811,981 of record NC_088863.1, read on the forward strand.
TATGTAGTAAGAATTGTTTTCTAACTTCACACTGTTTAAATACCTTAACAACCACCCCCGCCCCAAATTTGCCAATATATATACCCCGAATTATATATTTTCCACCTATTCTGTCACTTCTCTTTGTCTTGTCTCAAGATAAGATGAAGGTAACGAACGAAAAAAAAGCCTCTATAATGCGTCAATGAATGAACAACTTGAGAGGAAATGGGTTTATCATACAAGTACCCCAGCTATATATGGGTCTCAAAGTCAATCAGACAAGGCACCCCAAAACATGTTTTTAGTATTATTATTTACCTGATAAATTTATGTACTCTAAAAATTGTCTCCCTTCCTCCCTAAAAATAATTTCTTTTTACTTGTCCGAAAAAGTATTTTACGGTTTTGATCCATATTCAATAAAATCTAAAGCTAAGAGGGGTCAAATAGAATATATTCTCGCCTGATTTGGAATCCCAGTACGAATCTTGTGAACTACAGCTACAATTAACAACTAACTGCAGCTCTTATTTTCTGACGGCCCTAGCCTATGGGTAGAAATTTTGAGGATATCCACGTTTTAAAGTAACAATTTAAAGCTTGCTAATCTTGCATTATTGCTGATTCATTCTAAACCGAAATATGTAGAAATCCTTCAAAACAGTACATCACTTTCAGCATAATATCTTCAACTTAATAACTGCCATATTCCCAAAATCAATTGCCAAACAATCAGTACCTTAATTTTTATTATTTCTCAATTGTTTTCCTGCCATTTGTAGCTCTGCCTTAGTAAGTAGTTTTTTTTTTCACTTTCAAATTACAAAAACGGTTCTCAATACCTTCTGAATCAGCTTGATCAGTTTGAAACATGTAGGGCAGGAAACAAACAGTCCAGAATCAAAAGTGATATCAGAACTAGAACATTTCCGAACACAAACCAAAATTATATGCCAGGCCTATAACGTTTTCGATCTGCCCAGACAGAAATGGGCTACTGGACATGGAAAATATGCTGTAATTAACTGTAGTAAGGAGTGACCCGGATCAATGGTAACCGAAACTATAAGAAACAGAATTTTAATACCCATAGTTACATCAAAAGAATCATATTTTCATGCTGATTGTAAACAAATAAGTTTCATCGAGTTTAGTCTTACCCATCAAAAGTTATTAGCCTGAGAAATTCGCCTTATTTTAGGAAATAGGGGGAAACACCCCCTAAAATTCATAGAATCGTAACAAAAATCACAGCATCAGATTCAGCATATCAGAAAACCATATTGTGAAAGTTTCAAGCTCCTATTTACAAAATCGTGGAATTTTGTATTTTTCGCCAGAAGACAGATCACGGATGCGTGTTTATTTGTTTGCTTGTTTTTGTTGTTTTTTTCCCCAGGGGTGATCGTATCTACCCAGTGATCCTAGAATGCCGCGAGAGGGCTGATTCTAATGGATATTAAAAGTTCTAGTGCCTTTTTTAAGTGACCAAAAAATTGGAGGGCACCTAAGCCCCCTCCCATGCTCATTTTTTCCCAAAGTAACCGAAACAAAATTCTGAGATAGCCATTTTATTCAGCATAATCGAAAACCAAATAACCATGTCTTTGGGGACGACTCAATCCCCCACACTCCCCGTAGGAGGGCTGCAAGTTACAAACTTTGACCAGTGTTTACATATAGTAATGGTTATTGGGAAGTGTACAGACGTTTTCAGGTTTTTTGGTGGGGGGTTGAGGGGAAGTGGTTACTTGGGAGGATTTTTCCATGGAGGAATTTTTCATGGGGGAAGAGGATTTACATAAAGGGGTCGCAGGATATTCTATAATTATTTAAAAACAATGAAAATATAGATATGAAAAAGTTTTCTCACGTGAAATTAAAGAGCGGCATTAAAACTTAAAACGAACAGAAATTATTATGCATATGAGGGGTTCACCTCCTCCCAATACGTCAATCTTTACACTAAACTATTTTTAGCAATTTGAGCTATTTATTCTATGGTCTTTGTGATTCAGGGGTCATCCTTAAGGAATTGGGACAAAATTTAAGCTTTAATGCAAAGAGCGAGGTTTTGACGAGGGGGCAAAGCCCCTCATATACTTACTAAAAATATACGATTATAGAAGTTCGTTACGTAAGTTAATTCGTAACTTACGTATATTTTTTACTAATAAGAACGTTCGTAAAAATTAAGTTCAAGTTGACTTTTTAAGTAACCAGAAAATTGGAGGGCAACTAGGCCTCCTCCCCTGCTCCTTTTTTTCAAAATTGTCCGGTCAAAACAATGAGAAAGCCAATTAGCCAAAAAAAATTAATATGCTAGTTTCGTTTTAATTATTCTTGTGCGGAAAGCCAAAACTAAAACATCCATTGCCCTTTCTAATAGCCAAAAGTCATTGGAAGTAATCAAGCCCCTCCCCGCACCAATTATTTCCATAAATGCCTTCAATTAAAATTTTGAGAAAACCATTTTGTCCAGCGTAGTTGAAAGGTCCGGTAATTAAGTCTTTGAAGGTTACAGTCCTTCCCACAGAGCCCTCAGGGACGGATTATAAGTTATGCCCCAGAGGCATTTAAGTTTTTTATGGAAAGTATGGTTACATAAACATCGGAGGAGGTTAATTGAATTGGAGATTGAAAATTCTAGTACCGATTTTAATAGTAGAAAGTGACTAGAGGGCAACCAGCCCTCACATCCATCATTTCCCCAAATACATCCAATCAACATTTTTAGATAGCCATTTTGTGAATAATATTTGAAAGTCCAGTAATTACATTTTTGGGGATAACATCCCCCCGGTACGGCCCTCAGGACAAGGACTATATTTTATAGTAGTTGCTCATTGTTAACATCAGAGGTTTGTTATATGGAAAGGGTGGTCGTATAACTTCGGATAAGACTCACTTAATTGGATATCAGAAGTCCTAAAGTACTTTCTAAGAGTCAAAAGAGATAGGAGGGCAACTAGCCCTCTCCCCACGTCTTATTTTCCCCAAATGCATCCTATAGAGATATATTGGTATACCCACTTTGTTCAAAATATTCCATATTTCCTAGAAAAATGCCCTTTGGGATGGAAATAGCCCCTCAGAACCTGGGGGCCAGGGTTGTAAATCACGCCCAGAAGGGATATAAGGCTTTATAGAGTAGGTGGTCATATTAACTTTGGAAAGGGCTCACTTGATTGGAAATCGGAAGTTATTGGGATCTTTTTAAAAGTCAAAAATAAATTGAGGGCAACCAGCCCCTCCCCCTCCTGTGATCATCATTTTCCAAAACAAACGTCTTATCAAAATTATGAGACGTCTATTTTCTTCAGCATAGTTAAAAGATCTTGTGATTATGCTTTTGGGGACGACAATCCTCTCACAGCCCCCAGAACAAGGACTGTAAGTTAGGCAATTCGTTCACTGTCTATTCACTATATCACTTCGTTCACTATATGATATTGAGAAAGATAAGCATGTTTGACCGTTACTTTCCAAAAAGACAAAGAGCATTCGGGTGGGCCTTTCAGAGAACGTTGAGGGGAGTGTTGAACTAAATCACAACACATTACGTGGTTACTGGCTCTCAAAAGGGCGTAACTGAGGAATGTCCGAGTATATTAATTTGGAACTTTCAGGAAATGATAAGGGAGACGATCAATTGACAAAAAAGTAATATTTGTACGCTACTACTACTACAAACACCATTACTAGTACCACTTCCACTATTACTACTGCAACCGCAGTGGTACATTAATTTTTTTTTTTTTTTGGGGGGGGGGGAATTTGAACTAAATCAAAAGACACGATGTGTATACACATAGTCAAAAGACCTATCTCAGGAATGGATTTGAGTATTCAGTTGGAACTTTAAGAAAATGCTTAAAGGGGAAGATCAATTGACCAAAAGGTAAAATTTACATGCTGTTAATACTACCACTACAGTTACTGTAACTAACGACACTGCAGGTATTAAGGCGGAACTTTATCGCATATTGGTATAAGATCAAACGCTTTTCTTGGTTTGATTCACATCTTTCTGGTAGGCTTATTTCAATTAATCCGCTTTTCTGGAGCCCTTCTGAAGTATATTATGGCGTCCCTCAGGGATCTGTTCTTGGTCCCATTTTATTTCTGATTTATGTTAATGATCTGATTTCGGCGGTAAAAAACACCAGGCCTCTGGCATGCTGCAAGCTGTGTCATCCTGATGTTCGGTCGTGTTCCAATACTACTTCTAACGAAGATTTTCTTGTTGCTTTTGCGGATGATACCACTCTTGGGACCATTGGGAGGACGGAATGTGATATGAAGTATAGTCTTGTGGCATTATTCGAGAGAGTTATTTCATGGTTTAATACGAATAACTTGGTCTTGAATGTTGATAAGTCACATTTTCTTATTTTTTCTCGAATTGGTATAGCTTTCCCTCAGCTTACACACCTTCAGGTGCACAAGGCTCCTTGTGTAGACCTGAGAATCGGGTGGTCCAGTTTATTGGTATCCTGTTTGATGAGAATCTTTCATTCAGAAACCATGTAGCCATGATTAGGGTTAAGGTCTCACGGAGTTTGGGTATCATTCGAAAACTTAGACGCACATTTCCTTGATCTATTTTGAAACTTCTTTTTTTTCTGTTTTGTCCAGTCATACGTTTCTTATTGCCCCATTGTATAGATGTCTACTTTTCCGTCTACGCTGCGGTCACTTTCTGTTATGCATAATAAAGCACGGCGTCTGGTTATGGACACGAACCGTTCTTCACCAACACCGCTCTTAAGTCTACGGTCTATTTACATTATTTCTTGTGCTTCTTTTGTCTTTCATCAGCTTCACGGCAATCTTCCAAAATCTCTTCGGAAAACTCCTACGTTTGTTTCTGATTCAGTAACATATAGCCTTCGTTCTTCAAATAATATCTACATTCCACCTACCCCTACTATTCGATCAGATTTCAATCCCCTCATTGCTTGTCAACAGGTCTGGAATTCACTGCCTTCTTCAGTACAGAGATGCCATGCATTTGGGACTTTTAAAAGGATTCTTAAGGGTCATTTAATAAAGAATCAAATAGAATAACTTGTTTTTCCTCTGAGGAGTTGATGTCCCCTGAGTTCTGTTCACGGTGTATGGTTCTCTTCTCTGCGCCTTAACTCCCAGGCCTCAGGTATGATCTTTATGTTCAGGTATGTTCTATTGTTCTCTTTTTTTTTCTTTTTTGTAGCTGTTGCTTATATTGTATACCATTTATATATATTGCTTTTATTGTAGTTGTTATTTGTATTTTTTTTGTACCCCCCTTGTATCCCTGGCCATGGAGCCTTTCGAGGGGGAATAAGTGTATTGTAATTCCATTTTGAATTGTATTGTACTGAATAATAATAAACTTCTAAACTTCTTCTTCTAAGCTTAGGGGGAGTTTCAATAAAACGAATTTGCGCTGAATAATAGCTAATAATATCATTGAAAATTCTAAAGGAGCTAATTTGATTCAATATCGAAAGTTTTTGTGCCCTTTTTAATAGTAAAAAGAGATTGGAGGGTAGGAAGCCCTCCTCCCAAGCCGATTTCATTTTCAAAACACGTCCAATCAAAATTTAGAGACAACCATTTTGTAAAGCATAATAGAAAAGTGGAACAGCTATTTCTCTAGAGATATTGGATATGTCAACCCCACACCCCCACATAATATGAAATTGGCCCATCATGTTTGAAGACTAAATATTGGTTTAGAACTAAATCAAAAGGCACTGTGTGTAAGGCAATATATCGAGAATGACTGGGTGTACTTATTGGAAACTTTCGGGGCTACTACTGTTACTGCTACTGCTCTAGCAACTTAAATAAATCAAAAGAGTGTAAGTGCATCCAGATTGTCAAAGAGCATACATAGAATTTTTGGGAGTGATATTAAGTTTCATTTTCAGGTTAACTTGAGGAGGTATAAACTTGAATTAGACAATATTATTTTTTGCCAGGATTAAAAATTGTTGAAAAAGTTTCTCCGACATACAAATAGCAAGCCAAACAAGGGAAATCCGAAAAAATTCCGAAAAGATATTAAACTTTTTTCACTAAAGAAGTTTTTGAAAGAAAAGTAAAGAGCTCCACTAAGCCAAAAATGAGAAGAAATAAAGTCAAATAGCCTCCCTAGCGTTCAACTACCACAAATTACCATTAATATAAATGAAGTTCAAAACAAATAGAAATTTACAATAAATAACCTACTCGTTGATAGACCATAAATGACATATTTAAATCAACTTAAATCATTAACATCATTAACAATCATTAACATCATTAACCCACAATATCGTTGATAGACCATAAATGACATATTTAAATCAACTTAAATCATTGACAACTTCCCAGAAGATAACGTTTCAACCCACTCTTGAATTGACTAACATTATCTGTCACCTTTATACCCTCAGGAAGTGAATTCCACAGCTGTGACCCTGCAAAACGCGGAAATAAAGATCCCCGTCGAGTACTCCGAGCCTCAGACACTATCCCTGAAGAATGCCTAGTTTCATAACAATGATAAAACGAGTTAGACTTAAAAATTTCCTAAAAGCACTCCGGTGAATAACGATTCAAACATTTATAAACAAAAATAGCTCTTAACTTTAAACTTTTAGAATTTTCATTTTAGTGAAGCAACTCAAAGTACTACTTCCAAATCTTACATACTCTCCCAAGACTTGAACAACTTTGTGATACCAACAGATCAAACAGTTCGTGGTAACGAACTGTAGTAAGGAGCGACCCGGCTCAATAGTAACCAAAACTCTAAAAAATGGAATTTTGATACCAATAGCTACATCAAAAGAATCGCATTTTAATGCTGGTTTTAAATATATAAGTTTCATCAAGCTTATTCTTACCCATCAAAAGTTACGAGCCTGAGAAAATTTGCGTTATTTTAGAAAATAGGGGGAAACGCCCCCTAAAAGTCATAGAATCTTAACGAAAATCACATCATCAGATTCAGCGTATCAGAGAACCCTACTGTAGAAGTTTCGAGCTCCTATCTACAAAAATGTGGAATTTTGCATTTTTTGCCAGAAGGCAGATCACGGATGCGTGTTTATTTGTTTTTTTGTTTTTTTTTCCCCAGGGGTGATCGTATCGACCCAGTTGTCCTAGAATGTTGCAAGAGGGCTCATTCTAACGGAAATGAAAAGTTCTAGTGCCTTTTTTAAGTGACCAAAAAAATTGGAGGGCACCTAGGCCCCCTCCCACGCTAATTATTTTCCCAAAGTCAACGGATCAAAATTCTGAGATAGCCATTTTATTCAACGTAGTCGAAAAACCTTATAACTATGTCTTTGGGGACGACTTACTCCCCCACAGTCCCCGTGGGAGGGGCAACAAGTTACAAACTTTGACCTGTGCTTACATATAGTAATGGTTATTGGGAAGTATACAGGCGTTTTCAGGAGGGTTTTTTTGGTTTGGGGGAGGGGTTGAGAAGAGGGGGATATGCTAGGGGAACTTTCCTTCGAGAATTTGTAATGGGAGAAGAAAATTTCCATGAAGGGAGAGCAGGAATTACTAGCATTATTTAAAAAAAAATTAAAAAATAAAAGTGAAAAAGCTTTTTCAGCTGGAAGCAAGGAACAGCAATAAAACTTAAAACAAACAGAAATTATTACCCATATGAGGGGCTCACCTCCTTCTAATACCTCGCTCTTTACGCTAAAGTATTTTCGGTAATTTCAACTATTTATTCTACGGCTTTTTTGATTCAGGGGGTCATTCTTAATGAATTGGGATAAAATTTAAGCTTTAGTGTAAAGAGCGAGGTATTGACGATGGGGCGAATCCCCTCATATATGTAATAAAAACATGAGAATACAAAAGTTCTTTACGTAAGCTAATTTATAAGTTACGTAAATCTTTTACCAATAAAAAGATTCGTAAAAAATTAAAAGTTCTAGTTGCCTTTTTAATTAACCAAAAAATCGGGGGGCAACTAGGCTTCGTCCCCCGCTTTTTTTCTTAAAATTATGAGAAAGCCATTGACCCAAAAAAAAAAAAAAATATGCAAATTTCGTTTTGATTATTCCTCTGCGGAGAGCCAAAATCAAAACATGCATTGATTCAAAAACGTTCAGAAATTAAATAAAAAAAACAAGTTTTTTCAACTGAAAGTAAGGAGTGACATCAAAACTTAAAACGCACAGAAATTACTTCGTACATGAAAGAGGCTGCTTCCTCATCAACGTCCCGCTCTTTACGCTAAAGTTTTTTACTGTTTTAAAAAGAAGAATTGAGAGAAAGAGTCAAACTTTAGCGTAAAGAGCGGGGCATTGATGAGGAAGCAGCCTCTTTCATATACGAAGTAATTTCTGTGCGTTTTAAGTTTTGATGTCACTCCTTACTTTCAGTTGAAAAAACTTGTTTTTTTTATTTAATATATGAAAAGAACCAGGTTTTTATGCTGATTTCAAATATATAAGTTTCAATAAGTTTAGTCGTAACCATCAAAGGTTAAGAGCCTGAGAAAATTCGCCTTATTTTCAAAAGAGAGGTAAAGATCCCCTAAAATCAATAGAATTTTATTTAAAATCGCACCATGAGGTTCAGCGTATCAGAGAACACTATTGAAGAGGTTTTAGGCTTCTATCTGCAAAAATGTGGAATTTCGTATTTTTTACCAGAAAGAAGATCACAGGTGCGTGTTTATTTGTTTATCTTTATTTCCCAGGGATGATCGTATCGACCCAGTGGTCCTAGAATATCGTGAGAGGGCACATTCAAACAGAAATTTTAAGTTCTAGTACTATTTTCTAGTGACCAAAAAGACTGGAGGGTAACTAGGCCCTCTCTCCATCCCTTTACCCCCAAAATTGTCCGATTGAAATTTTGAGATAGCCATTTTATTCATCATAGTTGAAAGGCCCAATAGCTATGCCTCTGGATATAACATGACCCCCACAGCCCCAGGGGAAAGGTCTTAAGTTATTAAGACCTTTAATCTATTATTGATTTACTAATACATTAATTTATTGAAAATAAAAGTTTAATATATTATTATTGATTTGATGTTTTGTTTTGTTTTTGGGTGTTTTTCTCGGGTCTTCATTTTTCTCTTGTTGTCCCATTACTGGTTGATAAAACTGAATTTTTTGTGTGTTTGTTTATCGTCGGGTGGGATGTCTGCTATGGTGTGTAATTAATATTAGTTTTTTTCTTCTTATTTCAATTAATCACACATATATTTCGTAATTTACTACTTTAGTTGTTTTATTTGTGCAAAAAGAGCTTGTCTCTCTGCCAGATATTGGTATGCTTAGTATGTTATGCATATATGATTGGAACAAAACCCTGAAAAAAAAACTTTTTTCAACAGAAAGTAAGGAGCAACATTAAAACAAACAGAAATTATTACGTATATGAAGGGGGTTGCCTCCACATCAACGCCTTGCTCTTTACGCTCAAGATTGAATTGTGCCTCAATTCAAGAACGACTCCTGAACACAAGGTTTGTTTAATTGGAACAACAAGAAGCTTTTTTTTTCAAAAGTACGAAAAAACTTTAGAGTAAAGCGCGATGAGTTGAGGAGGAGGCAATTTCGATTATATATGTAATAATTTCTGTTCTTTTGTTTGTTTGTAAAACTTTGTTTTTATTTAATGACCATAAGAAATCAAGAAAAACATAATTCATAGATTACACTAAATTTTCTACGCGCTGGGATCCCCCATTTGATAAAAGATACAAATTTTCAAAAAAGGAAAAATGTATTATCTAGCTTGAAATTCGGGAATTTGTTTACAATTTTCGGTGTTGATTTCCCTGAAAGAAAGCTGGTGCTCAGCATTTTATTTTTATATTTTAGTTTAACAAATATGTATATTTATGACAAATATGTTAAATGCGATGCAGTAAACTTCTTCAGACTAGGATCCGCTCAATCTAAAAATTTAACTTTCACATGTTGAATTAGGTTAAGAAGAGTAAGGTTACACTAACAAAACTTCTGACTATGAACGTGTTTAACTCACGAATTTGGCATATTGAATTTAACTAGGCTAGTTTGCATTAGCTTAATTAAGGTTGGATTACGACTGTGAACCGTTTTAAATTAAGTCGGTTAGGTTATATTAGCCTAAATTAGGGTTTATTATGATTATGAATGGATTTAGATCAGGTAGGTTTGGTTAGTTTAATTTAGCCTAAGTTAGATGGTGACTATAGTTTAATTTACGTTCCATTTAAAAAGATCGGGTCAGGTTGGCTTTGATTACTAATTACTACTATTACTAGGGAGTGTTGTAAAATTACCGTAAAATAAAAACTCGGTAAGGAAAACTGGTATAATTGGTAAAAAAGGAAAATTGGTATAATAAGGTAAAATAAGGTACTCCCTAGAAAATACATGGTAAAATAGGTGTTTTAGAGTTATCTTGTTGCTACAAGACCAGTCGAGAGTTTCTTTTCAAGCATTGCTTACAGCTTTTAAAGACATTTTTGGCACTTATCTATTGTAGCACCAACCTTAAATTGTTCATCTAAGTAGAACTGAAAAAAAAAACAATGATCAAACAGTTCGAAGACAACACCATCAGGTTCAGCGTATCAGAGAACCCTACCGTAGAAGTTTCAAGCTCCTATCAAGAAAAATTTTAAAAACAAGGTTTGCATCACTTAGACAAGTGATTAACTAAGCACTGGATCATTATAGCAGAACATTGAGACACTTTCACAGTCGTTTAGACCATTTTCAACATCTGCTGGCAGATCTGGGTTATCTCCTTGAGACTTAGATTCCGATTCAGGTGACCATGCCTGTTCTGAAGTCTCCCCCTCAAACAAAAGTCTTGGATACGGCCTTGAGGATTATATATCAATTTCTCCCTCCACTCTCCTATGGCTCTACCTTAAAGCTAATTCTATATTTATTTGAAGATTCTTTAAAAAAACAACTGCTGAAACACAAGGACCATTAAACTAGAATAAGAATTTCTTTTAGACACTTTCGTCAGTAACAGCTCATTCGGTAGCAATTGTTTGAAAATGAGACTAAATCTCAGAAAAGGGCACTGTAACTTTCAATTCCCACCTGACTGAGCCCCCTGTAAATGTTATTCGACCACTCCTTTCACATGAAGTGCCTCCGGTAAAAAAAAATTACCATAGGTAATGCAATACGATTACCCCTAAATTAAACAGTAGATTAAAAGTTTCAATTTCCTTCCTATTAAAAATCTGGAATTATTTTGGGGGAAAATGGGGGGGGGGGAAGTTCTGAGGGAAAGGGGGGATATTCTGTGGAAGTATTTTCTGGGGGGAATCACTGGCTTCTGGTGAATAGACGGTATGATCACAAGGTTTCTCTGAGATGAGAAATTTAAAATAAAAATGAGAATAGTGATTCTGCTTTCGCCCTCCAAATTGCTGAAAATCCAGATCATGTAGTTCTTCTCGATGAGACAACTTTAGTATTTGCCCTTCTTAACTTCATACCTAAAATCAGACCTAACAATTAATCATTCATTAAGCACTTGATAGCTGTCAATCTCTTCCCTACAAATCACGAACATGTCAGATCCCGGACGATAATTCAACGCTATTTTCCCAAATCTATCTTTGATCATGTTAATATGGATGGTAACTGTCGAATCTTTTTTGCAAAATATTCATAAACATGTCAGCATGGATTTTTTTTTAAACAAAATGTATCACGTCTGGATTCCAGGCTGGTTCCAGAAGCTACTAGCCCTGAAATATGCTGTTTTAACCTAAATCTCTCTATTTACTTACATGGGACTTAGAATATTAATAAGCTCTTTAATAACACGACGCTAAAGTGCAGTTACTAGCAAACCATTTAAGAAATTGAGGAAAAATTATACTCGTGTGGTTTTTCACCACCTCTTCAACTCATGCATTTACTAGGAAGCAATTAGCCCCTCCCCCTCCATCCAAATCTAACTTGGAGGCTTTCGAAGAAAGTTCCTTCGAAGAAAGCTTTTACTGATATCTACAGTAAAGGCTCCGAAGAAAACTGAAATATTGAAAATGATTAAGTATTATTTTATTATAAATTTATTAAAGACAAAGTGCTAAGCCACAGTCCCTCTAAAAGAAAAAAAAAAGTTGATGCCAATTTTCATGAATGCGTCGAAGCTCAAGCGGCTTATGGGCTTAAGATTTTTTGCCGGTAACAAGGTTTTCAGCACATTTTCGTCCTAGTAGTATTTTTTTCAATAATAATAAATTAAAACTATTTTTTCTTTACAAATGAAGCCTTTGGAGTGGCAGAGGGGGGCATCATTTTTCTTAATTAGACTGGTAGGGATGACGATAATAAGCCGCAATAGAACTAGACAAATTGACCAATTCCAGACATCGCTGTTAATGCTGAAACAACCAGACAATAACGAACAACAAAATTGCAAATTTCAAAAATTGTCATGTAAATTTTTTTTTTTCAAAAGGTTGAAATACCCGAATCAGCTTCAGAAATTGTGAGATTTTGTCAGTTGATGCACTAGAAAGGATTTTGTGTCTATAGTCGCGATTCCATATAAATTAGATAGGGTTAACTTTATTTTGTTTTACCTGTAATGTTGGCGTCAACTTCGAATTTGAATTAATAAAAATTAAAGCAAAAGATAAAACTATTACTTACGACAAGCAAGAGAAAGAATCAAAATATTTTATGTTTCACAGGAAATCATCATCTATTTTGAAATCTTAGTTATCTTTAAAAAAAGAGGCTATCTCAAAATCATTTAATGGGATTACCACCATCAGGCGTATACGCAAGATTTTGCTTTTCGAGGGAGCAATACTTGGGAGTTGAAGTTAATTCGACGAAGACACTAGAAATTTGACATAGATTAAAAGTTCTCTGAAGATTTTTTGGGTCTTTTGGGTGTAGCACCAAATATATTTTGGGTGAAGCTCCAAATTTATGCACATGTACATTAAATTTCTGACAGACCAAAAACAGTGAAGTTATTAGACTTATAGGTGAAAATTTGCTCTCTGGTTGTAGTAAAATTTAAAATTGATCAAATTCAAAAATTCAAATTTTTAAAAGCGATTAAATGCAAAAATACACAGCAATATCAAACTGCAAGTTAATTCATCTAATGAAATTTAATATTGTAAAAATTTTCAACGAACTTCATACAAATTTGTTAATATCTTTTTACTCCCTAAGTATTCTAGTTGTCATACTATATGGTATACAGTGCTTCATACTGTATTGAACGTTAGTGAGGCGTAAATAACCAATCAGAGAATGTTCTACAGGAGATTTCTCTGAAATCCTTAAGGCAGAAGCTTTTATTATATAGTGGAAATGAGCTACTACCATTACTATTGTTTTTCCATTATGCGGAGACTAAAAAGTCTTATAATATTCCATTATAAGCATGACGAAGTCATTTATCATATAAATAAACTAAGTTTCCATTAAAACGCAAATTTTAAGAGTCATAAGACTATTTGAACTCTCCGAAGTTTCAGAAGCCACACCGGCACACAGTGGCGCACCCATCTATAAATACACTTAATTTCTGATTGGTCGTTCCTAATTTTTACCCATTGCTAAAAAGTGGTGGAAGCTAGTGCTTAGCGACCATTTCTCCATTAATGGTTCATAACACTTTGGCACCCACAGTAGTCTACATACCCTTTGCTTTTCAAATTCAGTTTATATCGATAACTAAGGCCAGTGTTGATTTTTAGGCACTGAGCTTAAATTTCTAATCATTATCTTACAATTCAATTTTAATTTTATTGTTTGTTACATAAAAAAGTATATGGTTATTGCTATCCTGTTTTTAGGAAGAAATTTCTTCGTACCACCAATTAGTAGCTTTTTTTTCTTTTTTTTTTTTTTTTTTTTTTTTTTTTTTTTTTTTTTTTTGCCATAGTCAGAGGGGATTCTATGAGGCGAATTTCCCTTTTCAATTTTTTTTTATTATTATTCATTCTAAGTACTTAAAATCAAAGGACCTTTTAAGCAGGAAATTCCGCTTTATACTAGCTGTTGGGTTGTTTCCCAATATTTTAGGTAACATTTTAGGCTGCCTTATTCTAAAATTAAATAAAAAAAAAAAACATTTTTTAAAATTTAAAGTATGGGGTGACATTAAAACTTAAAACGAACAGAAATTATTCCAATATGAAAGGGACTGTCTCCTTCTTAACACCCCGCTCTTTACACTAAAGTTTTTTTTTTTTTTCAAAAGTAGAGTTGTGAGAAAGAGTCAAACTTTAGCGCAAAGAGCGGGGTGTTGAGGAGGGGACAGCCCCTTTCATATACAGAATAATTTCTCTTCGTTTTAAGTTTTAATGTCGCTCCTTACCTTCATTCGAAGACTAAACTCGATGAAACTTATATGTTTAAAACAAGTACAAAATATCCAGTTCTTTTGATGTATATGCTGGTATCAAAATTCCTTTTTATTAGAGTTTCAGTTACTATTGATCCGGGTCACTCCCTACTACAGTTAGTTACCACGAACTGTTTGATTGGTTTGACCTATTTTTCTTTCAACATTTTACTATTAGGACGTAAAAGTTAATATAGGCACCTCCTTTTAACATGACTTGGAGTTTGAATGTAGGCTTCAGTCGTGAGTTTGTTCAGACTTTTTGAATGATTAGCCCACTAGGAGGGAATATTTTATTGAGTTGTATAAATTTGTCATATTTGGCTGATTAAATACTTGTCATGGTAGAAATAAAGTTATTGAAAGCCGAGAAAATTGTCTTGATTTAAAATAGTCTACTTAATTCAATAGAAGCCTATTTTGTTGTGTGGTGATTAGTTTAGTATGCCTAACTAATAACTTAGTATGCCGTCCAATAATAGTCTTTGCGTGCCAAGTTATCAAAAAAGCATATCTAATATATTTGGGGAATAGCTGGGGGGCAAGTTGGAATTCTTAGAAAACATTGGGGGATAGTAGACCTAGAATTTAGATTTGGAGGACAAGACACGAGAAAAGGGGAGGTGGTAAAATTTTGATCCATCTAAAATGTTGGTCTACTAAAAGCCCTATTTGGACTTTAGCAACGGTTAAGTAACAAGGTAAATTAAAATAAATTATTGAAAGCAAGTTTATCAAAATAATATGTCTGCAATATCCCAGGAACGACTTGGCGTATTAATTTGCAACTTCCAGAGGATGTTAGAGGACTAGTTGGACCTTGAACTTCGCCATGGAGTGGCAAAACTGAGGCAAATTAAAATACACTTGTGTGTGGGCGTAGTTCCTGCATTTTTAAGGAGGGGGGAGGCAATAGGGGGTCCACATCCAGGGATTCAGGAGGGCATGGTATATACTTCAGGGGAAAGGGGTGTTGGAACATTTGTGAAAAACACAAGCCTAAATACGTTTTCAAGATGTGCGAAATCATTTTCCAAAATTATTCTATTATGGACACTGAACACTCAATAGAAAAAAGTGAAGGTGGTATGTGCAAGTCTTCAATAGCACATTTTTATTCAAGAAGTAGTGAATTAAAATTATTATTTAGTAAAGACACTACTTGGTTAATTTCAAAACAAAACGCAATACATATTAACACATTAGACTCACATCAAACAAACATTAAATTAAGTACTGGTCCTCAGCTTTCACTAAAATGTCAGCAATAAGTGGCTGCAGACGACATCAGTGTAGTGTAAACATGCATTCAGGAGTGTGATAGCGAATTTCATAAAAGTTTTTTTTTGCCAGCTTCTGGCTAAAATTAAAGTACCTATCCCTCTTCCACTTTTCTCAACTCCCGCACCCAGCCCAGGGGACTAAATCTTGCAGTTTAACTCCGCGCTATTCTAACATCCCCCTGCATTTCGTCATTCAGTTGCATGCCATTTGAAAATGAGGTCGTAGCGAACCAAGAAGTACACCCTCTGAATCTCCATTGTCAAAAACTTTACAGGAAAATTACGACCCGCCTCCTTGAACAAGAAGGAAAATCGTTTTTTTTTTGTTTTCTTTTCTTCGTCACTGTCAGGGCAGTGGAACATCATAGAGAACCGTTAAGCTAATTCTTATATTTTGTTTTATCTTTTTATAAATTTGATTTGATAAAGCCGTGTAAGAGTGCTATGTGGTACCCAAAATAATAAAAAAGGGTCTTTTCCATTGAAAAGACTTCACGGACAAATTTTCAGTGGAAAATTCCCCCACCCCAGCGAAAATTATCCTGTGCATAAAATTTTCCCCCTGAAAATTTTCCCGAAATTTAAAATAACGATTGCATTTTCAATTTAAAAGTATTTGAAGATTAAAGATAGAAACATTAACTTATGCATCGGGCATTGCTTAATAAAGAATATCCAGAAAATCTGAATAACTCTTGGTAGCATTGCGGGAGAAACCTTGAATTAATTAAAACTTGGCAGGGATACTAATCAGAGGGGAAAATTGACACAGAGTTTGAAAATTACCTTCCCCATTTTATCTGTTAAAAAAAAAATAAAAAATCTAGAAAAACGATACAAGTTTTTCTCGTGTGAATCAGGATATGGGGGATGTATAATTCTCGAGAGGTGGGTAAATTAAATATCGTGTTTATGTTTATAATTCCCGTCGCTAAGGGAGGCTTGGTCCCCTAGTACTGCATGTTAAAACTGAAAACAATAGAAAAAGAGTTTAAGTTGGTGTCACTTATATGTTCACACAACATTTCTTAATGTGATAAAAATATACATATATTGTTCGAACGTGTTCGAATACACTTTTTCCTACTTGCAGTGGGCTCCATGCAGTACGGTGATACAGAAATAAGTGTCCCACAAGTATCACTGGTGTTGCGTGGAATTCGATTAATTTCAGAAATAATCCACTCATTTCAATAATAATTCGACTATTTAAGTAATAATTTAGCACATTTATGCCAATACTTTTTGTAGCTGATAAAAATAAATATATAGAAACGTGAAAATAACGAGAAGAAAGCGTGTTATTATTAATAGAGGCAATTCTACATTTATGAATTAGCATATGGGTCCAAAACGAAGGAATAGGACCTTATCAGCGCTTTTTAGGCGTTTCAATTAAAAATAAGAGAATTTGAACATTATCGGAGTTTCTATTGGAAATCGGAAGTGAAAATTAAAACAACTAAGTGATTCCCAGAGTAGACCCCCCCCCACCTATTCCCTACCAGCTTCCATGATCACAGTACAACTAATTTGACTTATCTAGTTATAGTTCGAATATTATCTAAAAAAAAGCACAAAGTCTTATTTTGTTTTCAGTGATTTCTTTTTTATTCAGAAAATTATATTCACTACATATCTATCTTCTTATTTTTCAAAGATTACATTTCTGTTCTATATCCAGATGCGGAGGGTGCATCCTTATTCACTTTCAAAAGTTTTCGAATAGGAAAATCTAATCTCAGACTGATAGATTCTAGGGAGTAGAAGAACCTTAAATATCAGGAACAAAAAATTGACCTGAGCAAACGTTGGAAAACAGGAATTACAGACTATTTTTGTAATTGTGCCATTAACTAGGGACGTCTTTTTTCTTGACGAGAAAGCTTTGGAGTCTATGGTGTTGAATCAGAAGTTTCAAAGCGGCTATATTTGCAGAAATCTTAATAGTGGAACACATAAGGAAGTGTAACGAATACTTGTTTTTCGTATTCTGAGGTTTTTTATATTAAAAGTGAGCATGGATTAATTTAGTAAATAAGTATTTACTGGAAGTAAAGAGAAAAGTTGAAAATAAAAAAAAACAAAATTTTTAGTTACTTGAAAAATAATAATTTTTCAAATTTTGTTTGGGGGAAATTGCCCCCCTTGGCCCCAACAACGACGCCTATTACTGTATTTATTCAGGTTAACTTGTACTTTATTTGTCTTTTGTACTTATTTCAGCATTGAAAATAAACATAACAAGTATAGTAAAATTTGATTTTGAACTCTTGAGCTTTCAAGACTTTCTTTCAAAGACTGATCCAGTCAAATATAGCTTCACTACAAGCAATAGTTTAATTACTACCCCCTTCTCTAATTGTGAAAGTCTAAAGCCTATTTCGTCAATGGCGCTTCACTGAAAACGAATCATATAACCAATATTTTCTTTTCTGTTTATTACAGCATTGAAAATAAAAATAAAATTAGAGCGGAATGAAATCTTAAACTTTCAAGAATTAAAATCTTGATGAGCGTTCAAGAATTAATATCATTATATGTTTAACATTAAGTTTGATTTTATTCGTTCTTTCCAAGACTGTTCAAGATAAGACTTATAATTTCAGCAAAGCGCAAATGATAGGTTTTAGTAAGTTTTAAACTTTTGCAGTTAAGGAAGGAGGCACTACCCAAACTCTTGTTTTTTTTTTTTTTTTTTTTTTGGTTTAAGCTGGATCTGTATATTTAATTCAAGTTTTACCCGTTTTAAGATTTACTTATTCATTATATTAGTACCTGCTGCATGTTTGATTGTTATGATCGTTTATTTATTTTATGGTCGTTTTGGGTTTCATTTATACTTCAATAGCAAAAGGTTTTTGTTCCTTTTAAGCTAGATTTACATATTTACTTTAAGCTTTACTCGTTTTAAGATTTATTTATTCATTTAAATTAGAAAATGCTGTATTATTTTTGCTATGATGGTTTATTTAATTTCTGTTTGCTTTGGGTTTCGTACATTCTTCAATAGTAATTTCTGTTCGTTTTGAGTTTGAATTATTATAGGTTTTTAATTATTCTGATCTTAAGTTTAATATGGGCTTAACTTTTCTATGAAAAGACTTCTTTTTTGGAAAGTTTTTTAATTAATTTCCGCTCGTTTTTGATTGCCAGAGTTTCAAGCTTTTCTAAATTCGCTATTTCAAAATAATTTTTATTTCAAATAAATTCCAAATATCCTAGAAGTAACTTTCTTTTACACAATTTAGAATTGTGTGCAGCCGCGTTAGAACGCGGCTGCACAGATCCACGATCCGAATACTATTGACTTTTTATATTTAGAAGCTTTGGATTTTCAAGTTCTCTACTTGTTGCCTAAGAAGAATACCCCAGCTTTAAAGCTGAACTCTTCAGAAATAAAATAACTGTAAATACCGATAGATTTTTATATATCTCCTAAAAAACCTAAGCAAAGTTTCCGTATATCTCATAAATATTTTTGAACTAGTATTGTCAATCCTGACTTCCAGACACATTAGATACATTTTTTGCTAAAATTTTTGATTGTGATATTTATTATAAATTACAAATTTAATGCCATGTCAAGTAAGGAATAAGACATACACTCTTCTACATCCAAAACTGAAGAGCGAATAAGAAACAATTTCTAAATTTATCATCACGCGTCAAATTCACTGTCATCCTGGAGATATTTTTTTTTTTAAGCACGGTAAAATGTTTATTCCTGATGCAGATAGGCAGATCTTAATCTTTTATAAACTGGGCTTGCATTAGTTTTCCAGAAGTAAAATGGCTTTGGTGACTTTTCTTTGAAGTTTTGATTCTGTTTATTCTTTACATTTTGCTACAGTAAAATGCCCTAGCTTCAAAGCTTAACTTTTTAGAAATCAAATAACAGTGAACCCTGATAGAACTTTATATTGTCTCTTCGATAACCTAAGCAAAATTTCCGTATCTCTTAAAATATTTTGGGAAATGATGGCAGAGATCCTAATGAAGAAACCAAGGTTCCAATTTTTGTATTTTTCTAGAATATTTGTTTTTATTATTTATTATTTGTTAGAAATTTAATGCCATGAAAAGTAAGCAGGAAGACTTGAAATCTTCTGTATCTGAAAATAAACTGTAAACTAAAAAATATTTCCTAAACTTATCGTCGGATATCGGTTTAATTGGCATCCTAGAAATTTTTTTTTTCTAGACAAGGTAGAATTTTCATTTTCTACACAGATAGACAGATATGGATCTTTTAATAACTGGTTTTGCATTGGTTTTTATGGCACTTGGTATTAACCAAGTGACATATAGCAATCGCCAATTCTCTCGGTCTGTCTGCCTGTCGGTCCCGGTTTTGCTACTTTAGGCACTACCAGGTAAGCTAGGACGATGAAATTTGGCAGGCGTATCAGGGACGGGACCAGCTTAAATTAGAAATAGTCATTTTCCCAATTTGACCATCTGGGAGGGGGGAGTGGGGGGCCGGTTAATTCGGAAAAAATAGAAAAAATGAAGTATTTTTAACTTATGAATGGGTGATGGGATCTTAATGAAGTTTGATATTTGGAATGATTTTGTGTCTGAGAGCTCTTATTTTAAATCCCGACCAGATCTGATGACATTGGGGGGAGTTGGAGGAGGGAAACCTAAAATCTTGGAAAACACTTAGAGTGGAGGGATCGGGGTGAAACTTAATGGGAAAAATAAGCACAAGTCCCAGATACATGATTGACATAATCGGAACGGATCCGCTCTCTTTGGGGTAGTTGGGGGGGGGGTATTTCTGAAAAAATAGTAAAATGAGGTATTTTTAACTTACAAACAGGTGATCGGATCTCAATGAAATTTGATATTTAGAAGGATATCGTGGCTCAAAGCTCTTATTTTAAACCCAACCAGATCTGGTGACATTGGGGGGAGGGGGAAACCTAAAACTTGAAAAACACTTAGAGTTGAGGGATCGGGATGAAACTTGGTGGAAAAAATAATCACGAGTCCTAGATACATGATTGACAAAACCGGAATGGATCCGCTCTCTTTGGGGTAGTTGGGGGAGGGGTTAATTCTGAAAAATTAGAAAATATGAGGTATTTTTAACTTACGAACGGGCAATCGGATCTCAATGAAATTTGATATTTAGAAGGATATCGCGTCTCAAAGCTCTAATTTTAAATCCTGACTGGATCTGGTGACGTTGGGGGAAGTTTGGGGTGGGGGAACCTAAAATCATGGAAAACGCTTAGATTGGAGGGATCGGGATGAAACTTGGGGGAAAAATAAGCAGAAGTCTTACATACGTGATTTATATAATTGGAACGGATCCGATCTATTGGGGGGGGGGGTTAATTCTGAAAAATAAAAAAATGACGTATTTTTAACTTACGAAGGAGTGATCGGATCTTCATGAACCTTCATATTTAGAAGGACCTCGTAACTCAGATCTCTTATTTTAAATCTCAACCGGATCAAGCGTAATTGGGGGGGGGGGCAGTTGGGGGGACCGGAAATCTTAGAAAATACTTAAAGCGATGAGATCAGGATGAAACTGGATGGGAAGAATAAAAACATGTCTAAGATACGTGACTGACATAACTGGACCGGATCTGCTCTCTTCGGTGGAATTGGAGGAGGGGGTAATTTTGAAAATTGAGGTATTTGTAACTTACGAAAGGGTGACCAGATCTTAATGAAATTTGACATTTAGAAGGATATTGTGCTTTAAAGTTCTTATTTTAAATTCCGACCAGATCATGTGACGTTGGGGGGAGTTGGAGGGGGAAACCGGAATTCTTGGAAAATGTGAAAATTGGGGTATTTTTATCTTACGAATAGATGATCGGATCTTAATGAAATTTGATTTTTAGAAAGAATTCATGTCTCAGAGCTCTTATTTCAAATCCCGACCAGATCGTTTGACATTGGGGGGAGTTGGAGGGGGAAATCTTGGAAAAACACTTGGAGCTTAGGAATTGGGATGAAGCTTGGTGGATAGAATAAACAAATGTTTTTGATACGTGATTGACAGAATCGTATTGGATTCGCTCTCTTTGGTGGAGTTGGGGGGAGGGGTTCAGTGATTTGGCAAGTTTGGTGCTTCTGGACGTGCTAGGACGATGAAAATTGATAGGCGTGTCAGGGAGCTGCACAATTTGACTTGATAAAGTCCTTTTCCCAGATTCGACCATCTGGGGGGCTAAAGGGAGAGGAAAAATTAGAAAAAATTAGGTATTTATAACTTACGAGTGGGTGATCGGATCTTAATGAATTTTGATATTTAGAAGGACATCGTGACTCAGAGCTCTTATTTTAAATCCTGACCGATACTAAGCCTCTTATTTTCCTTTTTAAATCAATATATTGATTCATAGAATTTTGTTAGAGCTCATACCATATGATCTCTTGGCTCTTAGCTCTTCTCGCCTCGTCACAAGTGCCATATGAGCTCTTAGCTCTTGTTCACAAGTAAAACTGTTTCTGAGACTTTTTCTATTTTGAATTTTTGTTACTGTTAATTCCCTACATTTTGTTTTAGTGAAATCCCCTAGCTTCAGAACCTAAATCCTTAAAAATACTAACTGAAACTTTGAACACTGATAGAACTTCATATTCTCTCTTCGACAGGTGCCGCTCTTCGACAATCTAAGCAAAATGTCCGTACCTCTATATATTAGGAAATGATACCGGAAAACCTGACGTAGAAACGAAATTCATTTTACTGTTTTTTTAAAGCCTTTTAGATATCGGTGTTTATTATTTTGTCGATGTTTAATGCCTTGAAAAGTAAACAAGAAGATATGCACTCTACTACATCCAAAAATTAACAGTAAAAAAGATACAACAGTTTGCACAATGAATCGTGTCATGGATATTCATGAGCAGCAATAAATAGTACATAGTCTTAATGCACTTTATAATTTTAAACAATACAGACACAGAGTTTAAAGGTTTTTCCGTATACAGTAAATTTATTCCAAATGTTCTCTAAATACTCGTTGACCTGGCAAATACCAACTTACAATAATCATAACACATCTAACGTGATTTAAGAACAAATGCATTTATCGCCCGTGAGCCATAGTTGCACGTGTTGCTCCACAGCTCTGGCCCATGGGTAAAAGTTGCTGCAACACTCCAAGGAGCCTTGGCACTAGAGGTCTAGTTTTGACTCCCTGGCAGCATAGTCACTCCCTGGCAGCTTATGTTTGGAGAGAGCGCTGTCTCTTTTCAATTGATTATTCTTTAATGAAAACGCTTATTGTATCCATCTAACTTTTGCTTTTAACACTAGAGACGCAGAATAGAGTGGAAATTATGACAGGACTATATAAAGCAAATTTTCCTATTAAAAAAAGCCCATATGCAGTATTTCCACTTTCCACTTTTATAACTTAGTCTAGTGAAGTCATTGAAATTTACTATGTAAATAGACTAAGTGTGGATTTTAAAAATGGTGAAAAATTCAACATTATTCAGTGCATATTTCAGTTATCGGTTCTGAAGAAATTTGTAGAACAAATTGTTCTGAAGAAATTTGGGTATCTTTATAATTTTCTCAAAAAAAGGAAAAGAAAAATTGAAACGCAGCACAGATGTGACTAGATATAGGGGTGCAAAGTCATGATATTTTTCTTCAAATAGTATTTAAACAACTGTGATATTAGTTATATTATATTTTGACGAGTCAGTTGTGTACTGATTTTAAGTGGACGATTGGATTTATTCTAAATTGTCTCATGAGTGTTGACTATGGATTGTACACGTATTTGTGTTCTGACGACTAAAAAGAATATTTGGCTTGTCCACTGCTTTAGCTCGTTAGTTATGTTTTATTATATTTCGACTAGTCAGTTATTGTGCACTTATTTTAAGTGGATGATCAGAATTATTTTAAATTATTTCATGAGTGTTGCCTATAGATTGTATATATATATATATATATATATATATATATATATATATATATATATATATATATATATATATATATATATATATATATATATATATATATATATATATATATATATATATATATATATATATATATATATATATATATATATATATATATATATATATATATATATATATTTATGTTTTGACGACTAAACAAATATTCGGCTTGTCTGCTGCCCGTTTTGGAAACAAATTGAATTTGATTGAATTGAGTCATTACCTTCAGGAATGATATTAGGGACTATAGGTTTATTTCTATCCCTGGAAAGTTGTAAAACTTTCTGAAATAGGTCTGAACAGAGTTTTAACCCAAATGAATACCCCTATGTAGTTTTTTGTATATTTAATGGCTTGACCATTTAGGATATATTAGCTTGCGGAAATGACCTGACAGAGCACATACCATTAAACACAACAGAAGAGGATTGATTTTGCTCGTCAAGTTTAAGATCGACAAGGCGTTAGTGGGGTAAACACGGTTGTGCAAGTAAATGCAATTTTGACTATTTGATAATTTAAGATAGATACTATAGCCCTAGCTCAAATGTTTTAGAAGAAATTTGAGCTATGTATTCTAGGATTGAGCTAGGTTTGAGCTAGATTTGAGCCTCTTTTTGAGTCCAATATTAAAATTCTCTAAGACAGCTTCTTTAAGGTTTCTAGAGAAGTATACTTTGAGTTTTATTTTGTCAACAAAGAATTTAGTCTGGAAGAACAATGGCTCGCCGACCCTTTCTCGAAAGTTACAAGATTTGCAAAAAGGATTTTGAAACAGCTTGATTTTCCATATTAATTTCCAATAATGAATTTATACAATTTGCTTTTATTTATGCACTTCAGTGGACATTTGCGTGTGACTGTACAAACACCAACTGTGAGCTATGCGTAAGATATAATACAAACCAAAGATTATTGTGTCCAAAACATCTTTTAAAAACAAACAAATCACATGTAGTCTTTTTTCTACCTAAATAACACTCACTAAATATTCAGAGATTCGGTTTAATCAGATGACAATATTCTGATGTCATCTGTTACATCCGAACTTAAAATTGGCAAGCAAAAAGAGTATCATATTGCATAAGATTAACAGGCATGTACAGTTAGAACTTGAAATATACATTATCTGTAGATTTCCTTTATTATTTTCACATAGTCAGACTCTGGACTAGACTCACATTCCATTTCAATTCCATGTAACATTGTGCCCCACTGACAGTGTTGTGTGCTTGAAGCGGAGTATAGCTTCATTTGGGTTTCCATTTGTAGCAGTCCAACTTCTTTTATCTGTAAAAAGTTCCAATTACATTATTAAGTCTTCGTAAATTCTAATATTAATTATTACTATACATTGTAGGACCTATTTACTATCGTTATTATTTCTTTTGCTTTACTTTCACTGAGAAGGATCCGATGAAGCTCAAAAGTTTTGTTTGATCACGGGGGAATGGATATGTTTAAGTAGATTTGTTGTCAGAGGCAAAAATGTCACTTTGAGTGGGACATTCATCTCGTTTATAACTGCTATATTGTAGAATAGAAATAATTTTGTCAATTAGATTTTTGTATTTGCAAGAAAATACGACTAGTAAAACTAATTTGACTCTGAAGGCCTTTGGTTAAAATACCATCTAGAATTTGAAATGCATCTCACATTATTTGAGACAATTCTAAGATTGTCCAAACGTTTGATTCCCTAAGGATGATAATCTAATGCAAAAAAAAAATATCATTATAGTATAACCTTAACTTGCATTCCATATTGACTTAAAAACGAATAGAATTAACGCACTAAAATTAAACCCTTCTGCCCCCTTCTTAAATTATACCATACCAAATAGTGAAATTATACAGTACACAAATAAATTAGTTAAGTACTAACGAGGGAAAATAAACTTGGATACGTCACCGTAGTCTTTAACAAAGGACGTGCTAAGGGTAGTGTGCGGGGCAGGGGTCAGGTTTTTGTGCTTCCTATGGAATTTATTATTTCAAAGAGTATATATGCGATTTTCCATTAAATAATGTCTAAAATGGCTTTTAATGGAACTGAAAAGTTTTCCACCCAATAGATTTAATTTGCAAGTATTTTTAGTATTTTATTTTCATATATCTATATATATAAAAATAAGTTGTCTGTCTGTGGATGTGTGGATGGATGTGTGGATGGATGTGTCAGGTGACGTCACCTGAAAAAACTGGATTAGGTGACGTCAAAACTGAAAAAACTAAAAAAAGGCAAAAACTACAAAAAAAACTAAAAACTAATAAAAAAAATAAAAAAGCTAAAAAACTAAAAAAACTATAAAGGTAAAAACCAATAAAAAACTAAAAAAAAAACTGAAAAAACTAAAAAAAGGCAAAAACTACAAAAAAAAACTAAAAACTAATAAAAAAAGTAAAAAAGCTAAAAAACTAAAAAAACTAAAAAAACTAAAAAAAGGTAAAAAACTAAAAAAAATAAAAAATAAAAAAAAACTAAAAAAAAGGAAAAAACTGAAAAATAAGCTAAAATAAAGGTAAAAACCAATAAAAAACTAAAAAAAAAAAGGAAAAAACTAATAAATGACGACACTCAAAGAGAAAGCGACCAGGACAAAAAACTAAAAAAAAGGCAAAAACTACAAAAAAACTAAAAACTAATAAAAAAAATAAAAAAGCTAAAAAACTAAAAAAACTAAAAAAAGGTAAAAAACTAAAAAAACTAAAAACTAAAAAAAAACTAAAAAAGGTAAAAACTAAAAGAACTAAAAAAGAAAAAAATAAATGACGACACTCAAAGAGAAAGCGACCAGGACAAAAGGAATGTTCGATTAGCAATCAACAAAGCACCGGGACACAGGGAGTATAAATGACGACCAGGACACAAGTAAAAAAAAAAATTAACAAAACTAAAAAGAAGGTAAAAACTACAAAAAAACTAAAAAGAAAAAAAAACTAAAAACTAATAAAAAAACTAAAAAATCTAAAAATCTAAATAAACTAAAAAAGAAAAAAAAAGGAAAAAAATAAAGGAGAAAAACAAAACTAAAAAACGAATGTATATACAGACCGGTACACCGGGATACAAATGACGACCGGGACACAGGGAATATAAATAACGACCGGGACACAGGGACACAACTACAACGGGGACACCGGGGGAAACAGGGGGATATAAATGACGACCGGGACAAAAAAACTAAAAAGAAATAAAAACTAAAAACTAATAAAAAAAACTAAAAAATCTAAAAATCTAAATAAGCTAAAAAAGAAAAAAAAAGGAAAAAAATAAAGGAGAAAAACAAAACTAAAAAACGAATGTATATACAGACCGGGACACCGGGATACAAATGATGACCGGGACCCGGGACACAGGGAATATAAATGACGACCGGGACACAGGGACACAACTACAACGGGGACACCGGGGGAAACAGGGGGATAACCTGACAATCTATTTATATGCAAAGACAATGGGACAGCAAAGAATGTTGTATATTCGCAAGTTTTACGTAGTTAAAACCATATATATATATATATATCTATATTCACAGGTGGGACATAGGGACACAACTACAATGGCGCGTAACTATTATGGCGCGTAACGACTTACGCGCGCGGGGGGGCTTGGGGGGGGCGCGAAGCGCCCCCACCAACTAGGTGTTGGGGTGGCGCGAAGCGCCACCCCAACAGCTAGTTACTATTTATATTTTTGTATTTATTTTAGTATTATTAGTATTTTGTTAATCATAATCCTTAATACCGTATAACATTGTTCCAAATAATACAGTTTTAAAAACGCTATTATAAAATATCATTATCGTGTAGCCTGAACTTGCAGTCCATATTGACTTAAAAAATAAATAGAATTAACGCACTAAAATTGAACCCTTCCACACCCATCTTAAATTATACCATACCACATAGTGCAATTATACAGTACACAAATAAATTAGTTAAGTACTAACAAGGGAAAATAAGCTTGAATGCGTCATCGTAGTCTTTAACAAAGGCCGTGCTAACGGTGGTGCGCGGGGTAGGGGGTCAGATTTTTGTGCTTCCTATGGAACTTATTATTTCAAAGAGTACAAATGCGATTTTCCATTAAATAGTGTCTCAAATGGCTTTTTATGGAGCATAAATGCTTTGCACCCAATACGTTTAATTTGAAAGCATTTTAGTATTTCATTATCATATTTTAGTATTTATATTTTAGTATTTATTTTAGTATTATTAGTATTTTGTTAGTCATAATCCTTAACACCTTAAGACATTCTTCCAAATAATACAGTTTTAGATACGCTATTATAATCACATACATTACAAAGTGGATTGTTATTTTTTCTTTTTATGTAAATTACAATCCAAGAAAAAGGGATTCCATTATATCCTATAGTTCTTCCATATTTTAGTAGTGGTGTCTCTAAATTTCCCACCCGCTGATTTGTTCCCTCTATTGGAAATCAATTGACGAAATACAAGTCCTTGGAAACGAATCCCTCTTAGATAATATTTAAGGAACAAGTAATGGAATTCAATATGACAGTCTAGATTTTTTGATCCCGTATATAGCGATTGTCCTAAAATAACTTGCTACCAGATGAAGTTTAAGATCGGAAAATGTAGCAGAGGAGCAACTGTTTTCAAAATCCAATAACCTAGCTTAGTACGGCAAACGATGAGGTTAAATCTTTTCCCTTATCCAGTCCTTTGAAAACGAGTGTGAAAGTTATGCAGTGTAGGATAGTATACAAGTTAAAATGATAAAACGGCAGAATGTTCATCAAGGTTAGGAACCTCTTTTATTGAAGTACAATTCTAGTATTACGTTCATTTAGTAATTTCTCTGGCATAGTAGTACACTGCTGGGTTGTCTTCCAAAATCAAGATCAAACCAGTGGTATTCTAAATTTAAGCTTCCAATCACAGCAAAGCTATAGAAGATGATGTCTTTATTGAATTGAAATCAACTTGTATTGAAATTCGTTTACTATACAATTGAAAGCAGAATTTCCTTGAATACAAAACCAAGTAAAATTTCAGTTGTTTCAATGGTGTTCTATAATAAAAATAATTTTTTAATGATTATTCTGTATTTATTTTTAATGGCTCACTTTTAAAGATAGAACCATTGTTTCTCGCTCTTTCTTCTTTGATGGCTTGAGTCCGTTGGTATTGAAATTTGAAGAATGAACACAGGCATTTGAATCACCAAATTTTTGCACTAGCTCGAGATTCTGACCATGAAATGATGCCTCTCTAAAAAATAAAAAAATACTGTTTCAAAAGTTCAGAGGAAATTTTAATTTCTCTTATCTTCCAAGTGTAAAACTACCATAAATCACCGATAATAAATAAATGAAACCCGAAACGAACAGAAATTATAATAGATAACCTAGTCAAAGTAAAAACAAGCAAAAATTAAAAGGAGTAGGTCTAACAACCCCCATGTCTTCTCAAGACTAGAACATAATTTGCCGTTTACTAAAAAAAATAATAACCGTGGATTTGACCGTGGTTTAATATAGATTTTCTTATATTTTCTTTTCTTAAAGTCTTCTTTATTTATTGAAGTAAAAAAAGTGAAAACATTTCAAATCTATTTTGTTTTCAGTGAAGTGCTAGTTATGGTCTGGTCTTGAGAAGGCGTTGGGGTTGCTAGCCCTACTAATATTAATTTTGCTTGTTTTGAGCCCGAATCGGTTATTTATTGTAATTTCTGTTTGTTTTTGGTTTAATTTATTTATTGATGGTGCTTTGTGGTAGTCTTAAACCTGAAAAGTTATTTGAATTTATTTCTACCTGCTTTTGGCTTAATAGAGCTCTTGCTATCATATCAGTTTCGACTCTTAAAAAGGGCACTATAAATTCCAATTTCAAATCAAATCAGCCCCATCTGAAGTTTATGCGACCACAATTTTATAAAACCTTATATGCCCCCCAGGGCATAAGTTACAACCCTATCCCCACGACACTGGTGGTTGTGTCAACCTATGAGGCATTGTTTTATGTATTTTGGACTATTCTGAACAAAATTGCTATCTGACGAATCTGAATTTCATTCAAATTTGTTTGGTGAAAAGAGGGCTAGTCAGGGAAGGGGGAGAGCTAGTTGCACTCCGTCACTTTTGACCCCTAAAAAGGAACTAGAACTTATAATTTTCAACTAAATGAGCCTCTTCTAAAGTTAAACAACCGTCCCTTCCCTAAAAACCTTAAATGCCTCTAGGGACATAACTTAAAACACTTGCCCCCAGTCTCTAGCGTTTTTTTCAACCCCAAAGACCTTGTTATATAATATTTGGACTATTTTGAATAAAATGGCTATCTCAAAATGTCTATTAGATGCATTTCGGGAAAAGACAGTGTGTAAGTGTGTGTATGTGTGTGTGGTTACCAATACCATTATTACCAATACCACTGATTACCAATCCAATAAACCTCCTTCAAGGTTTATACGACCACGCTCTCTACATGCCCTAGGGAAAAGCTTAGAACCCTTGCCCTGAGGGCTGTGGGGTTTTCATCCTTAAAGACATAACTTTGGAACCTTTAAACTACGCTGAACAGAATTCATATCTAAAGATTGTGATCGGAAGTGCTTGGGGAAATGATGGGCGGGGGGGGAGCTATTTGCCGACCAATCACTCTCGACTATCAAAAAGAGCACTAGCCATTTCAATTTACAATCAAACAAGCCCTTTTTGAAGTTTCTACCACAACTCCTTCTATATAAGGTGCCCTGGTCTAAAACAAAAATAAACAAATAAAATAAATAATAGATTGTGCCAACATCTTTCTTAACTTAGGTAGCGCTAGTGCGCTGCCCATGATAGCCGTTTTCATGGAATTTTTTTTACAGCTTTTCGTTCTTTTTTTTTAATTTTTTTCGCTTTCTCTTTTTCCATCGGGGGGGAGGGTAATTTCTGGAGGGTATTTTATGGGAGATATTTTCCGCGGGAGGTATGTTTTGTGGGGGATATTCTCCGGGGAATATTTTACGGGGACATTTTCCGCGGGGGGGGAGGGGTAAATATCGGCCCAAAATATGTTGTTCGCGTTCCCTATTTTCACCTTTTTCCGTGATATTTACTTTTGTTCGCTTTTGTTTTTGGTCCTTAAATTTGCGTAAGTTGAAGATTACTACTTGGAAAATAAACAATTCTTCATTATTTGGAACTGAAGTAGTTAAATAAAGAAAACAGAAGAAAATAATTCCCAAACAGTGCTTTGGCATAATGGCCTCATCAAATGGCATTATTTTATAGGTGCGTGATGTGATAGCAGGAATTAATAAGCCTTCCGATCATACTTGGTACTATTCATGGTAATATTGTAAATTAGTCTCCGCTTCTTTGAACAGCCTCTTTTTGCTTAAGGGACTTCCTTTTGCTCAAGGCTCTCTTAGCCCTGGATCATTTGCTATTATATAGAATAAAAGTGAGTAAGAATAACAATTTGCTTCGAAAACTTTAGAATAAAGGCAGACGTTTATCGGACACTGCATAATATCTGGCTTATCACTAACACTTTCTTGATTTCAAGGACTCGACATACATACAATGCAATTTATAAATAACATGAAATGGGAATTTCATATTTTAAGCCCCCACCCAAGCTCCATAGTTTTTCCAAACTTTCTATTATAGTTGACGTCACCGGGTGCTATTTTCTATAGAAAAAATCTCGATCTAATTGAAAAAGTGTCCCTAATATCAAAACTTATTTGTTTTAAGGCTCTGTTGGATCTTTCTCTATGTGCTAGATAATGTTTTCAATATAAACTAGCTTGATTGGAGTCAAAAGGGCGAAATTTTATGGTCCCACCCTACCTTTTCCCAGAACCTGGGGAAATAAGAAGTATATTTTTGTCCTAATGACCCATAGAGCATGCTTTAATATATTCCAGTCAATCCAACTAGCCTTTCTTGAGATGGCTCTGATATGTCCTTTCACCTTAAAGCCGTGACTAGAAAACCGTAAACTGGCTTTGAATACTGTTTATCTTTCTGACATCTGACATCTGTAAGATGGGCATTTCGTGACTAAAAATTAATAAAATCCAATCTGTGGCAATCCAGTTAAATAATAGTTTAAGCAAAATAGACAGGAATAGTAAAACTTAATAGAAAAATTTATATTTATGGTAACGCTTACTCTAAAGTCATCGGGGGCTTCAAAGTTATGTCAATTCTGTAGGAGGATTCCGTCATCAGTTTTATGGTTTTCGGCTTGTTGAACCGTTCTCCATCAACTTTGCAATAAACTGGATCACCAGATGGTTCTTGTCGGAACGAAATGGTAGGACGAAAATGTCGCATTTCTTCGAGGGCTGGTTAGCGAACCTAAACATGAGTGATTTTTTTAATTTCAAGCAAAACCATTGAATACAGTAAGTAAACGCCCGCACTTGCTTGTTAATTTGATTTAGGGAAAATAAATTGCCATTGTACCTTACCAATGAACCAACTCGTCTTTACCACTGCATATGGGTGCATAAGGCTTCTGTCCTCCCACATTTTCCCACCCTTGCTCCATTTTTTTCATTAATATTAAAGAATTTTGAAGTTGCTTCTTTAAGTATTCAAAAAATTTACTTCGACCCTCTCTTTGGACTAGCAATCATTCCTTTTCTTCTCCGTATGGAGTGGCTAAACCTGTGATCACAGTGTAAAAATGAAACGACAGGCACCAGAATCAGTTTACATGTGAAAGCATCTTTGAAACTGCATTCTCCTAATTGTGTTCTTATAATGGTATGGTAATTTTCTACTGACTACTTCGTCAGTGTTGTATTTTTACAATTTTTATGATGGGTAATAAATCTCCATGTACATAGACTACAGTCTACAGTAACTTTTTGCTACAGTTGCACTGTCAAAATCAAAGTTTGATGTCACTCATACTTGGGTACCATAAATGATTTTATGACTTTATAGTGAAGCATAAATGAATTATTAGGCTTTAGACTTTCACAGTTAGTAAGGTGGCAGTAGCCAAACTCTTGTTTATAGTGAAGTTTTACTTGTCTTGAAAAGAACTAGTAAAACTAGACTGAATTTTTGGTATATACTAATTGCTATTATATTAATTGCTGAAAGCTCATCAGTTCAAAATTTAATTTTGCTGAAAGAGAGAGGAGAGATGAGACAAAACCCAAACTCTTGTTTGTAGAGTTTTTTGTTTATTTCAAGCCTGATTTGCATATTCAATTTAAATTTCAATCGTTTTATCATTTATTTACGGATTTATATTAGTACCTATTGTGTGTTTGTTTGTTATTACCTTAATTTACCTTAAATCGCATTTACAGCGAGATAAGGTGGACTGCATCCTCCTGTAGAACATCTCGCTGTTAAATTGATGCGGTGACACAATTAGTGGGTGTGATTGGGTGTGGCGTCCCCTGGTACTTCCATTCCGCGTTACTCCACTCCAAATCAACTGCATTTTTGAAAGAATAAATAGATTCACCAGTGACAGTCTCATTGGAAAGACTGTTCCAAGTTGAGACAGCACGTACTGAGAAAAAGCTCGTCTTCTCTCTGTGTCTGGAGTGCTCCTGTTGCAGCTTCATTGAGCGGCCTCGTGCCATAGTGGCAAGGGGGGGGGAGTAAAAATGGAAATAGCCATGTTGTTTTGGTACATTTTCTTGATAAAGATGACATCTCGCTGTGCCACCGGTAAGCCAATGTGGGTATCTTCAGGTGACGCAGACGTTCCTGGTGGGAAGCTGTTGATGTGGGGCACAACAACAGCCGTGTTTGACTTACTATAGGTTTCTATTTCTTCTGATCTTAAGATTAATATGACCTTTACTATTCTTTACTTTGAATTAGGACTTCCCATGCCGGTTGGCACATATGTGGCAACGATTCCTCTCCATGATGACCTCTCCAGTGTCTTCAGAAAAAGTTCATCAAGGGTTGTCCTTGAGAACGCAGCGCCTTGTTTTAGGCATTGTCAAAGTGTAACCTTCTGTCGTCCGTGCCATCGAACTCCTGGAGGAGTCCAACACCAAACATTATGAGGCAGATAATTACTGTCGATTCTAACCATATGTCCCCAATTTGTCCACCGACTACTTATTACTTTATCAATAATGAGTCGCCGTTTAGTCTTCTCTCTAATGAATGAGATGGTAATTTTGCCGTCCAGCTGATTCCGAGAATTCATCGAAGACAATTATTTTCAAAACTTTTGATTCTTTTCTCTAGCTTTTTTTTCAGCACTCAGCTTTCAGAACCATACATTAGTACTGATAGGACTTTACTGTTGAAGAGCCCCAGTTTCAGCTTCAAAGAGAAACTGGCACTTCTCCGAACGTTTCTTAACTTATCAAAGGCGCTTCCTGCACACGCAATACGTGTGGCAACTTCATGCTGGGCTACCATCGGTGCTAATTAGACTCCCAAGATATTTAAAATCTCTACATCTTAAATTTCCTTTGCTTTAACTGTAAATGGCACTGCAGATAGTTTATTAGCATTATTGCAAATGACTTTCGTCTTTTGCGTGCTTATTGTCAAACCTATTCGTTCACCTTCTTTCGAGAGCTCATTTATGTTCTAATGAAGCTCTAAGTGTGAAAGGAGCGTTATATCGTCTGCGAGTCAGCATCAAATAAAGTGGGATTTTAATTCAACTAGATGTCACCCATGAAGATGCAAGTCTGGAGGATAAAATCAATGAGCTTAGTGAACAGTACTAGGGACAGAATGGGCCCCTGTCAAATGCCTGAGTGGACTTTGAACCACTCAGTCAAGTCCCCATCATGAGTTAATACAGCAAACATTTTCTCACCATATAGCGTCATTATAATATAACAGTTTTATCAGGGAAGCCATAGTAGCGCAATACTTCCCACAATGAATCTCTATGGACTGAGTTGAAAGCCTTCAAGAAATCGTTGAAAGCCATTATGACTCCAGTCTGCCATTCATTTGACTCTTCAATAAGTATTCTAAGACTAAAGATCAAGTAAGCACATGACCTACTTGGTCAGAAGTCATGCTGTTCATCTCCGAGTATGGCGTTAACTTTTGTTTGGATGTGATTCAAAATGACTTGAATCTTTGCTTCCTGCAGACTGTAGGGCGATGCCTCACCAAACGTTGCATTCAAATAGTTTTACTGTAATCCCTTTCTTCCAATCTGTGGGAATATTCTCAGTGTCCTATATCTGCATTAGTATTTGGTGTAGCGGCTCAGCTGCACCAGCACCGTATTTCAATAGTTCGGGATGTATACCATCAATGCAAGCTGCTTTTCCATTATTTAGTTCACGTAGTACTTTATTTCATGTAAGCTAATTGGCTTTGTATTAATGACTAACTGGAAAAAGGGTCAACCATCTGGGGGGTCTGCAGAATCTGCAGTAGGGGCAAAGTTTAATATTTCGTGGAAATACTCTTTCCATCTATTATCTATTTCTTTTTTGTTCGTTAGCAGTCGTCCCTATTTACTCTCAATCACAGTAGCAGACTTTTTGAAATCTCCTTTGATCTCCTTTGTTATGCGAGAAACTGCCCTGTTATCACCTTTACTAGCAACAGCTTCGGCAGCTTTGGCCTCGAGGAAGCAACGTCTATCTGCTCTTGTCTTCTTTGTACTTATTCCTTAGATGGTCCTTATATTCAGAGGTGGCATTGAGGTCGCAGGGGTTTGGTTGAATTTTCACCCCTTTCCGGACCGACATACGTTTCCAAGAAGGATTACTTATCAACTGTTCCCTTTTCTTTTTTTTAGCAAAACCACGAGTCTCTTCAGCTATACTTTGCACATTTTCCACGGTCTAGGTCCATGCTTCACCAGCAGACACTTACTTCTCCTCGTAATCAAGGCTAGAAAACTTATTGGAGAAGAATAAACAGAAGAATTTCTCGGATATCTTTGTCCCTTAGCTTCTGCACATAAAATGCTCTCAGATTTCTTTTGTACTTCACAATAGTCCTTAGCTTCAGCTCAAAACAGGCAATCCCTAGTTGGTGATCTCGGAACGAATCTGCAACACGGAAAGAGCGCACTTAATCGGAACATCGTCTTTGTCACTTCCTGATCAAACGGTGGTTAATTTGGTTTCTTCTCATTCCATTAGGGGAAGTCTAAGTATGCTTGTGGATTTCCCGGTGGGGAAACCATGAGCCACCAACAATTAGGCCATGGCAAGTACACATATCTATCAATCGCGCACCATTACCATTTATGACACCCAAACCATGTTGTCCAATCACTTCCAGGTATAACTATGGCTATTACCAACTTTAGCTTCACGCTTCTTTCCTGTACCAAAAAAGAAAACTTCATAGTCATCAACTACAATAGATCCAAAAACCTGTCAATCTAGCTTCAAATAAGGCCACTATGTCAAAAATACATGTTTGAAGAGTTCTTATAACACCTTCCATGCGACCAGGTTGCGTATCAGGGTTCACAGTGTGGACATTCAAAACTGAGAGACGTTATACGTTTCAAAACGTCGGTTTGTTATACAAAATTCTGTCCAGGAACGGTTGGAAGTCGTTTTGGATGAGATCAAATTGGGTCCGAGGCTTTTCGTTTTCATTTTATGAATCAGTAAATTTTTACAGGGATAGGGTATTAACCTATCACCCAACCCTCCTTCTTTCCTGGCTTGGGACAGGCTGCTCATCAAAACCCCGAAAGGCAAGGATCTTCACAGGCGGAGTTATAAGAGAACTTCTTATTCGGATTTTTTTTTAAATTAATTTCTGTTCGTTTTCGATTGCCAAGGTTTCAAGGTTTTCAAAATTCCCTATTTCAAAATAATTTATTATTCCAAACTAAATTAATAGTTTCGACCAGAACTAATAATATTAAACTTAATATTTGATATATAATGATAATGTCTGGAAACTCACCACCTCAAGACTATGTTTTACCCCGGGCCAGATTTAAAGATTCGACGCTTCTAGACCCAAGCGTTTTGTCGATCTGTTTTCGCAAAATCTTCGGGAAATCCTCAAAATTTTGGGAATAGTGAAAGCCACAGGGCCTAGTTGAGGTACTGGTAAATCCTGGCCTGGTTTCACTACAATTTTTATTTTATTTTCAATGTTGTAGTAAGAGCAAAAGAAAATATTTGTTATATAATTTATTCTAGCAATGCGCCAAATACGCTGTAGGCCTTACGCTTTTACCGTTAGGGAAACAGACAGTAGCCATACTCTTATTTGTAGTGAAGAATATAGGTGTCTTGAACAGTCCTGAAAAGAGCTAGTAAAATTAAACTGAATTCTTATGATTTTTGGGATAGAATATCGTTAATGAGTTTTTGGTTGGGGGAGGTATGGAGGGAAGGGCAGGGGTCGGCTCCTATGATTTTTGGAATCAAATATCATTAATAAGTTGATTTTTTGTCGGGGGGGGGGGGGGGTGGGTGGGTCTGACCATGGAGGGAAAGCCAGGGGTCAGTCCCTATTATTTTATGATTGATTAATATTTAGGGAGAAGATAGGGGTATGTTCCATGAAGGATCAGGGATCAGCTCCCATCAGTTTTGGAATAAAATATTGTTAATAAGTTGTTTGTCTTTTTCTTATTTTGGGAAGGGGGGGGCATGAAGGGACAGGAGTGAGTTGCCATAATTTTTAGAATAAATATCTTTAACAATTTTTTAGGAGGAATGGAGGGGGGTCGCTTCACGCAGAGAAGGCCAGGGGTCAGCTCGCTTAAATTTGGGAATAAAATATCATTCATAAGTTTTTTGAATGGGGTTGGGGGTTTGGTTTATATGATCTTTGAACTATTTTCAAAAGCCTCGCATAAGAACCTTATATGCCACCCGGACCAAACATACTATACTTGCCCCAAGGCTCTGGGGGCTGTGCTGACCCTGGACTTTTGGTTATCTGATCTTTTGACTTACTTTAACAAAATGGTTATATGAAAAATTCAATCGGATGGCATTGGGGTAAAAAGACATGAGGGATAGGAGCCTTCCAGTCACTTTGAATCTTGAAAAGGGAGCTTGAACTTTCAACCTCCAATAGAATGAGCTCCTGACCAAGTTACATACTATCATTCCTTTCATAAAAACCTTATATGCCCCCGTTGCATAATTTAGAACACTTGCCCCCGGGTTCTGAGGGCTGTGTAAACCTCGGAGATTTATTATATGATCTTTGGTCTATTTTGGACAAAATGAAAACCTTAAAAGTTTGATTAGACACATTTAGGGGAAAAAATGGTTGGTGGAGGGTTAGTTGCCATCAGATTACTCAAAAAGGGAACTAGAACTTTAAATTTCCAGTATTTTGAGTCCCCCCCCTCCAAATTTTATCTCTTCCATCGGAACTTTATATGCTTCTGGGCATAATTTACAACCCTTCACCCAAGCTCTGGGGGAGGACATTTTGACCCCAAAGCTTTTGTTATCTGATTGTTGGACTTAAAAAAAATGACTATCCAAAAATTTTGACTGAATGCGTTTGGGAAAAATAGCTTGTGTGTGAGGAGGAGGGGTAGTCCCTCCGTTCTCTTTTGACTCTTAAAAGGAAACTAGAACTTTCAAATACCGATGAAATGAGCCACCTCTGAAGCTTATACTACCACCTCTTATATAAAAAACTTTTATGCCCCGGTGCATAAATTACAACACTTCAATTACAACTTCTTCTAGCTCTGGGGGGTTGTGTCAAACCCAGACTTTTCGTTATTTTATCTTTACACTGTTTTGAACAAAACAGCTATCTCAAAATTTTGATGGGATGTTTTTGGGGAAAAAGGGCCTTGGGGGGGGGGGGTTAGTTGTCCTTTCATCAATTTTGATTCTTAAAAAGGGCACTAGAAATTTCTATTTACAGTCAAATGACCTCCCTCTAAAGTTTATACTACTATCTCTTCCATAAAAACTTTACATGCCCGAGGGCGTAACTTACAACACTTGCCCCTAGGTTCTTGAGTTTTTGAAATATGATTTTTGGTCAATTTTGAACAAAACGGCTACATAAGAAATCGATTGGACGCATATGGAGAAAATACGGTTGATAGGGGGAGACTAGTTGCCATCGGATCACTTTTGACTCTTTAAAAGGAAGCTATAACTTTGAATATCTAATCATTTGAGTCCCCTCCAAAGTTTGTACGACCACTTCTCCCATAAAACCTAATATATCCCAGGGGCACAAGCTAAAATCCTTAGTTCCCCCGCGGACGTGGAATGGGGGGGGGCTAGATACCCTCTGATCTTTTTTAACTCTTAAAAAGTGAACTAGAACTTTCAATTTCCAATTAAACGAGCCCTCTCTGAAGTTTACACGAGTATCTCTTCTATAAGAACCATATATGCCCCCACGGCATAACTTACAACACCTGCCTCCGGTTCATGGGGGAAGGGGGTGTTTCGAACTCGTAGTTTTCGTTATATGATCTTTGAACTGTTTTTAACAAAATGGCTATCTCAAAATTTTGATCGGATATATTTAGGGGAAAAGGGCAGGGGGCTAGTTGCCCCCGATCTCTTTTGAATATTAAAAAGAGCACTTTAACTTCCGATTTCTAATCAAATGAGCCCCCTCTGAAGTTCATACGACGATATCTCCCATATGAAGTGCCTCTGGAAAACAAAAAACATTGGAGCCGTATAGCATTTACTATATGCAACGTTATAGCGTTTCCTCTGATTTCAAGCTTTAAAATTAACTTACACAGCCGAAGCACCGTATTTAAGGGTCATTTTGAATGCTGTTTCCGAGGTTACAGCTATCACTATAACCATGCTTAGAGAAATCTGATTGTGAATATTAGAGCTAGTTTCCTCTCTAAACTTGTGAATACAAAAAAGGGATAATTTCAGGAATAAACACCGCTTGATCCTGTTCGCCCTTCCTCTCCATCCCCTGAGTTTGAGAGATTTTTAAAGTTTTTAGAAAATTCTGATAGAATATTTCTGATACAAATCACTTGTCTTTAATCTTTCTTTTAAATATTGTCACCCTCTTCCCTGCTCCGCTCCTCATGCTTTCAAAAATTGTTTCTAAGCATAATATATTGCAAATTTCAGTCTAGGAATAAAAACATTTTTTTATAAGAAATTAGTTTCTTTGACATCATTTTTATTTGAAACAATGGGCAGTGGTTCCCTCTTTATTAGATTGCTAATCCCATTTCAACCATAATTTTATTAAATGGAAGTAGCTCACAATTTGGCTCAGTGTATAAGGTGTTGGAAAAAATGTGGATATCCAAGGCAGACTCCTATTATTGTCGGATAAATGAAAGAGAGCCAAAACATTTAAGCCCTATTTATCGGTTGTTTCTGTGGTCATGTAAAAATTTTCCAGATTTTCGTTAATGGAGAACTATATTTACGGTTTCCTCTGATAACATTCCTCTTGATTAGAAAGACTTTGGCATTGAAGCAAAGTGATATGGAATTGTTTCAACGACTTCTTCGCGCAATTTAAATGCGATATAACGGTTTCAAGGGGAGCAGAGGTGGTACTTGTCCTAGGTGCAGGAGTTTTAGGGGAGCGAAATTTCAAGTAAATAATTTAACAGTTATAATCTTTTGTAATTTTATAAGTTTTATTTTTATTAAAATAAAGTAGAGAGGACATTTGACAGTACATATTAGCAAATTAAATTCAAAATTTTCATTTTATCTCATATCTTCATCACCACTTCTTAAAAATAAGAGTACACCTTATTACCGCGTTATCGCGGTAGATGTTGCTACCGCGGAACAGCATTAAGCTGTTCCGCGGACTCTATGATATGAACAAAACAATTCAAGGCTGATATATTTCCATAAAGAAACCTATAGATATGTAAGAATTAAAACTTAAAACGAACAGAAATTACTCCGTATATGAAAGGGGCTTTTCCTTCTCAACGCCCCGCTCTTTACGCTAAAGTTTGACTCTTTCTCTTAACTCTACATTTTGAAACAGTAAAAAAAAATTTAGCGTAAAGAGCGGGGCGTTGAGAAGGAAAAGCCCCTTTCATATACAGAGTAATTTCTGTTCGTTTTAAGTTTTAATTTCGCTCCTTACTTTCATTTAAAAAACTTGTTTTTTTATTTAATTTCTGAACGTTTTTGAATCAATGCATGTTTTGATTTTGGCTCTCCGCAGAGGAATAATTAAAACAAAATTTGTATATTTATTTTTTTTTTTGGCTAAATGGCTTTCTCATAATTTTGATCGAATGATTTTGAGAAAAAAGAGCGGGGGAGGAAGCCTAGTTGCCCTCCGATCTTCGGTTAATTAAAAAGGCAACTAGAACTTTTATTTTTTTTAGAATCTTTTTATAAGTAAAAGATATACGTAACTTATAAATTAGCTTACGTAAAGAACTTTTGTATTCTTATGTTTTTATTACATATATGAGGGGGTTTGCCCCCTCGTCAGTACCTCACTCTTTACACTAAAGCTTAAATTTTGTCCCAATTCATTAAGAATGACCCCTGAATTACAAAAGCCGTAGAATAAATAGTTGAAATTACTAAAAACACTTTAGCGTAAAGAGCGAGGTATTAGGAGGAGGTGAGCCCCTCATATGGGTAATAATTTCTGTTCGTTTTAAGTTTTAATGCTGCTGCTTACTTCCAACTGAAAAAAAAACTTTTTCATTGTTTTTTTAAGTAATGCTAGTAAATCCTGCGCTCCCTTTATGGAAAATTTCTTCCCCCATGACAAATTTCTCGATGGAAAATTCCCCCAGCATATCCCCGTCTTCTCAACTCCTGCCTCCAACCAAAAAATCCTCCTGAAAACGCCTGTACACTTCCCAATAACCATTACTATATGTAAGCACTGGTCAAAGTTTTGAACTTGTAACCCCTCCCATGGGGACTGTGGGGGAGTAA
This sequence comes from Artemia franciscana, assembly GCF_032884065.1. Lineage (NCBI taxonomy): Eukaryota > Metazoa > Arthropoda > Branchiopoda > Anostraca > Artemiidae > Artemia > Artemia franciscana. The sequence continues at coordinate 31,853,366 of NC_088863.1, forward strand.
GTCGTCCCCAAAGACATAGTTATAAGGTTTTTCGGCTACGCTGAATAAAATGGCTATCTCAGAATTTTGATCCGTTGACTTTGCGAAAATAATTAGCGTGGGAGGGGGCCTAGGTGCCCTCCAATTTTTTGGTCACTTAAAAAGGGCACTAGAACTTTTTATTTCCGTTAGAATGAGCCCTCTTGCAACATTCTAGGACAACTGGGTCGATACGATGACCCCTGGGAAAAAAAACAAATAAAGACGCATCCGTGATCTGCCTTCTGGCAAAAAATATAACATTCCACATTTTTGTAGATAGGAGCTTGAAACTTCTACAGTAGGGTTCTCTGATACGCTGAATCTGATGGTGTGTTTTTCGTTAAGATTCTATGACTTTTAGGGGGTGTTTCCCCCTATTTTCTAAAATAACGCAAATTTTCTCAGGCTCGTAACTTTTGATGGGTAAAACCAAACTTGATGAAACTTATATATTTAAAATGAGCATTAAAATGCGATTCTTTTGATGTAGCTATTGGTACCAAAATTCCATTTTTTAGTCTTTTGGTTACTATTGAGCCGGGTCGCTCCTTACTACAGTTCGCTACCACGAACTGTTTGATAATGTTGTGTGATTCCATCGACTCCAGAAACAAGCCCATTTTCACCGCTTTTCAATATAGCTTTTTCACCGCTTTCCTCACTTCTTCCGTGCTGGGAGGGTCAGCATTTACGTTGATTATTAAGGAAGGTCAGATCAATTACTGACCAAAGCCGAGTCGACTGTGGGCCATGAGAGCCTAATAATTTAACATTAATGAGCATAGAACACAAAGAATTAGAAGGGATCAGCTGGGACGAGGTAATTTTGCAGAGGCTAAAGTAAGAAAAACGGATTTAAACAAATAGGACAGTGTTTTAATAAATGAAAATTTTGTACGAATTTAGAATGAAAATTTTAGGATACAAGGGCGGGGGTGCTAATCAATGTTTTGGCCTGGATGCACAAGAGGCCAGAACCACCAATGCTTCCACAGAAAGGAAGGCATAAAACCAAAATAATTTCGATATAACAACAGTAATCTTGTTCAATTGCCGAGAAAGGTCAAGGAAATTATTTCATTTCTGATTGTTTTGGTTTTTATCTATTCATCCATTGTAGTACATATTATTTTTTTATTTTATCTCATTATTTCATTTTTGTTTCCGTTTGTATTAAGTTTGACTAACCATATGTTTTTATTTCAGCTCGTTTTAGTTTTCAGTCTGGCACTTCAATTTTTTGGTAAGCAAAAGTTTTTGAAACTATTTCTGTTTATATTTCGTTGAGATCGTTTTATTATGGGTTACTATAGGAATAACTGTAACGTTTTTTTTTCAGATTGCTGCTGACAAACTATAACGCGAAATTTGAACTTAGATAAAATTAGACCATTTTGTACAAATGTTCAATCAGCCATAGTTTCGTGGAATAAATTTGGCTATAAAATTCAGGCTGGATACGGAAAGAGTGTTAATAAATAAGATTGAAGATCTGCATAATTTTTGGTCATCTATAGGACTAATGACATCCTAGCCACATCTTTTAGGCATACAAAAATACTTATCTTCATCTACCATTATATTAAAAGCCTTTCCATTTTCTTTTTTTATGTAACTTTTAGTTAGTTTTAATAAATGCATTTTAGGATAATTCACAAGAACAGTTATGTTTTATTCTCTTAAAAAAGGGAGAGCAAAGGGGGGAGGGGCAGTAGCCAGATTTGTTTCTGTTTTAATTGAGGTTCCCTTCACCTTGTCTAGTTTACGTGCCCTTTAATTATTAAGTGGATTAGCAAAAAAGAAAGGAATTATTTACGCAACGACTAGTTAGAACCGAAGGTTTTACACAAAATTATTTCCTTATTAAGGTTCTATTGGCCCAAATGACTTCTACTGACATTTTCAAGACGATTAGAAAAAAATTATTTGGCCTATTTAGGGGTATCAAGCATTATTAAAAGCCATACCCCCCTAAATATTTTTCCCTCTTTGGTTTCATTTGCCTAGTAAGCTAGAGCCAGTCATATGAATCTACTTACGGAATCTTATGAGTGTGATTTTCAAACCGATCGGTGACACAAAATTTTTGACCTTATTTTTAGGCGTTACGAATATTTTAGTCATCTCGAATGGTATGACCGGAAGTCTTGAAGAACAAAACAATGGTTCGTAAGTGGAAATTTTTTCACACCATTTTTAGGCAAATAAAATTGTTTTCAAAGTTTGTTCTGTTTATAGGGCACACAAAGATATAAGTCATGAGCCTTCAGATGAGATAGTCCCTTTTCCAGGTAGACCAACATTTCAGAAACAATTTTTTTTCTGCCATTTCATTGCTGCAACAAGGAAGCATTTTAAAACACCCTTAACCTCCTCCTCCTCAAATTTTATGTCGTTTTATTTACCTTAATACTCCACCCTGATAAATGTCCCACAGGGGAATAAAAGAAAAAAAAAATGGGCCTCTATCTGTCATTTCACAAGAAAAAAAAATATGAGGTCCCCATATGCAGCCCCAATACTCTCTGAAGGTTTTAATTCAAACCCCAAACCCTTCACAAGATACTGCGAGAACGCTATTTTGGTAAACTTGGTTCACGTATTGTCTTTTGATTCCTCTTTCAACTTCTTTGTGCACAAAATTCCCACAAAAGCTCATTGTGCAAAATGTTTAGAAGAATCGAGAACAACATTTTTATGAATCTGACTTATCTCACAACTAGATCGTAAACAGATTTTAAGTTCCAAAGAGGCTTATAGTGCAATTGTTTTTAGTTTGATCGAAGGCAACAAATTCTTCGGTCCCTTTATCCTCTAAAAGATCCGACTTGATTCCTCAATCTGCTTTTCAGATATTGTAGACACGCCTTTTTTTATAGCCTGGATACATCTAGCGTCTCTGGATTTATCTCCACCCGCCTCTTCCAAGTCAAAATTCGAAGTCTAATTGATTTATCAATGCTCTCTGAAAAATTCAATTTTATTCCCAAGCCGTACCGAAATATTGGTAATATGCTATTTTGATAACCACTGTGCGCATACGGTCTTTCGAGCTATATCATTGCTTCGCCATAATAAATTCTGGTCCCTTTAGGGGCTTCTAGCCTCCAAAACTTACAAACAAATCGGAAACAATTTTAGCCACCTTCTCTTCTTGTCAGAATCCTAGATTCACATGCCCCCAAACACTCCCAGCAAGTTTTAACTTGATCCTTCTAGCCGTTCCTGAGATCTTGCAAATACCGTATTTTGATAACCTGGCGACACATGGTGTTTTTCGATTTTCCTTGTTAGCTAATTGTGAATATATACTGAAAAGATTTAGCCAGATGAGAAACAAACAAATTCTACCCCCTCCCCCTTAACATTAAATTTGAATTCTCCTTGTCCTCCCCCAGCACTCCTTAAATTTTGACTAGAAAATCCAAAATAATCCCAGGATATTGCCGAAGACCTATTTTAACAAGAGCTAAGAGTTCATATGGCACTTGTGACAAGGCAAGAAGAGCTAAGAGCCAAGAGATCATATGGTATGAGCTCTAGCAAAATTCTACGAATCAATAGATTGATTTAAAAGGAAAATAAGAGGCTTAATGCCGGTCAGGATTTAAAATAAGAGCTCTGAGTCACGATGTCCTTCTAAATATCAAAATTCATTAAGATCCTATCACCCACTCGTATGTTATAAATAACTAAAAAAAATTCTAATTTTTCCTCCCCCTTTAGCCCCCCAGATGGTCGAATCTAGGAAAACGACTTTATCAAGTCAATTGTACAGCTCCCTGACCCGCCTACCAATTTTCATCGTCCTAGCACGTCCAGAAGCACCAAACTTGCCAAATCACTGAACCCCTCCCCCCAACTCCCCCAAAGAGAGCGAATCCAGTACGATTCCGTCAATCACGTATCAAGGACATTTGCTTATTCTATCCACCAAGCTTCATCCCGATTCCTCCACTCCAAGTGTTTTCCAAGATTTCCCCCTCCAACTCCCCCCAATGTCAAAATATATGGTCGGGATTTGAAATAAGAGCTCTGAGACATGAATTCCTTCTAAATATCAAATTTCATTACGATCGGATCACCTATTCGTAAAATAAAAATACCCCAATTTCCCAATGTCAACAGGATCTGGTCGGAATTTAAAATTAGAGCTTTAAAGCGCAAGACCCTTCTAGATATCAAATTTCATTAAGATCTGGTCACCCTTTCGTAAGTTACAAATACCTCAATTTTCAAAATTAACCCCCCCCCCCCAACTCCACCAAAGAGAGCAGATCCGGTCCGATTATGTCAGTCACGTGTCTTAGACAGGTTTTTATTCTTCCCATCCAGTTTCATCCTGATCTCACCGCTTTAAGTATTTTCTAAGATTTCCGGTTCTCCTCAACTGCCCCCCCCCAATTACGCTGGACCCGCTTGAGATTTAAAATAAGAGATCTGAGTCACGAGGTCCTTCTAAATATGAAGTTTCACGAAGATCTGATCACTCCTTCGTAAGTTAAAAATACGCCATTTTTTCTAATTTTTCCAAAATTAACTCACCCCCCCGCAATAGAGCGGATCCGTTCCAATTATGTAAATCTCGTATCTAAGACTTCTGATTATTTTCATCACCAAGTTTCATCCCGATCCCTCCAATCTAAGCGTTTTCCATGATTTTAGGTTCCGCCACCCCAAAATCCCCCAAATGTCACCAGATCCCGTCGGGACTTAAAATAAAAGCTTTGAGACACGATATACTTCTAAATATCAAATTTCCTTGAGATCCGATCATCCGTTTGTAAGTTAAAAATACCTCATTTTTTCTAATTTTCAGAATAATTTATTTAATCTGGTCCGGTCCCTGATACGCTTGCCAAATTTCATCGTCCTAGCTTACCTGGAAGTGCCTAAAGTAGCAAAACCGGGACCGACAGACAGACAGAATTTGCGATCGCTATATGTCACTTGGTTAATACCAAGTGCCATAAAAACCATGAAAAAATAAACATGAACCCCCCCCCCCAACTACCCCAAAGAGAGCGGATCCGTTCCGGTTATGTCAATCATGTATCTAGGACTTGTGCTTACTTTTCCCACCAAGTTTCATCTCGATCCCTCCACTCTAAGTCTTTTCCATGATTTTAGGTTTCCCCCTCCCAACTCCCCCCCCAATGTCACCAGATCTGTTCTGGATTTAAAATGAGAGCTCTGAGACACGATGTTCTTCTAAATATCAAATTTCATTGAGATTCGATCACCCGTTCGTAAGTTAAAAATACCTCATTTTTTCTAATTTTTCAGAATTACCCCCCCCAACTACCCCCAAGAGATCAGATCCGTTCCGATTATGTCAATCATGTATCTAGGACTTGTGCTTATTTTTCCCACCAAGTTTCATCCCGATCCCTCCACTCTAAGTGTTTTCCAAGTTTTATGTTTCCCCCTCCCAACTCCCCCCCAATGTCACCAGACTTGTTCAGGATTTAAAATAAGAGCTCTGAGACACGATGCCCTTCTAAATATCAAATTCCATTGAGATCCGATCGCCCGTTCTTAAGTTAAACATACCTCATTTTTTCTAGTTTTTCAGAATTAACCCCCCCCCAACTACCCCAAAGAGAGCGGATCCGTTCCGGTTATTTCAATCATATATCTAGGACTTGTGCTTATATTTCCTACCAGTTTCATCCCGATCCCTCCACTCTAAGTGTTTTCTAATATTTTAGGTTTCCCCCTCCCAACTCCCCCCCCAATGTCACCAGATCCAGTTGGGATTTAAAATAACAACTCTGAGACACGATATCCTTCCAAACATTAAATTTCGTTAAGATCTAATCAACCGTTCGTAAGTTAAAAATACTTCAATTTTTCTATTCTTTCTGAATTAACGGGCCCCCAACTCCCACCCAGATGGTCAAATCGGGAAAACGACTATTTCTAATTTAATCTGGTCTGGTCCCTGATACGCCTGCCAAATTTCATCGTCCTAGCTTACCTGGAAGTGCATGAAGTAGCAAAACCGGGACCGACAGACGGACAGAATTTGCGATTGCTATATGTCACTTGGTTAATACCAAGTGCCATAAAAACTGAGGTGCACTAACATATTTTGGTGAACAGAGATACGGGTGTCGTTTAAGCAGTAACCTCTGGAAATCTTTGAAATCAAGGCCTAGCAACCGATCCCTTAGAATTCCAAATACATCTGACAACAAAAACCAAACGTGCACATCTTTTCTACAAAAGCCTATCTGCAAGTAATGGGCAACTCATTTAACATAGGAAAATCGGCCCTGTGGCTGTGATATTTGAGTTTTGACCTCAAATAAATACTTATCTATCCTTCCAAGTAGCCTAGAAAAATTTTAATCTCAAAGTTCTTATCTCAATACCAAGCAGGATTAAGCAAGTACCAGGGAACAAAAAAGGAAAAAAAGAGACTTTTAGACAGAAGTTAAAAGTTTTAGGTAAAAAGAAAAAAAAAATAGTTATACCTGTTTCGTTTTTATTTAAAAAAAAAATTTGCGAATTCGGAGAAAAATCCACGAGTATTCTCAACTCTCTCAAAGTTAACATTCAGAGCCTCAAGACTAATAATACTGAATTTTCCTATCGTCTCACAAACAGTACTATCCATTCAACTCCAAATTTCTGCGCGACAGCAACTTTCAAGCATTTTTGAGCTACTAGCCTCCTGGTCAGTCATTGTTTAAGAGGTATGGTAAACTTTTCGCCAGTTTTATTTCGAAGATTTCTTAGATGTCTTTTACCTTAGACTGACCATTTACCTTAACGTGAAAGTCAATCCAAGGTTTTTAAGCTTCTTTAATGACAAAATAAGAGCCATTGACAGGATTTCACGTCAAGAGATGATTTGAATCAAACAGTTCGTGATAACAAACTTTAAGTAAGGAGCGATACAGGCTAGTAGTACTATAAAACTATATACATATATATATATATATATATATATATATATATATATATTAACATTTCTGGCAAAGAACTGTAAGTAAGGAGCGATGCAGCTGAATAGTAACCAAAACTCTAAAAACAGAATTTTGATATCAATAGATATTCAAAAGAATCGGCATATTATGTTGATTCCAAATATATGCATATAATTAAGTTTAGTTTTACTCATCAAAAGTTGCGAGCCTGACAAAAATTTGCCTGATTTTGAAAAAGAGAGAGAATACCCCCTAAAAGTCAAGGATCCTTATTGAAAATTACATCATCAGATTCAGCATATCCGAGAACCTTGTCAAACAGTTCGTGGTAGCGAACTGTAGTAAGGAGCGACCCGGCTTAATAGCAAACCAAGCTCTAAAAAAACGGAATTTTGATACTAAAAGATACATCAAAAGAATCGGATTTTCATGCTGGTTTTAAATATATAAGTTCCATCAAATTTAGTCTTTGTCATCAAAAGTTACGAGCCTGAGAAAATTTGCCGTATTTTGGAAAATAGAGGGAAACACCCCCTAAAAGTCATACAATCTTAACGAAAATCACATCATCGCATTCAGCGTATCAGAGAAACCTATTGCAAAAGTTTCAAGCTCCTATCTACAAAAATGTGGAACTTCGTATTTTTTACCAGAAGACCGATCACGAGTGCGTGTTTATTTTTTTTTCTTTTCCCCAGGGGTCATCTTATCGACCAAGTGGTCGTAGAATGTCGCAAGAGGGCTCATTCTAACGGAAATTATAAGTTCTAGTGCCCTTTTTAAGTGACCAAAAAAACTGGAGGGCACCTAGGCCCCCTCTCACACCCCTTTTTCCCCAAAGTCAACGGATCAAAATTTTGAGATAGCCATTTTGTTCAGCATAGTCGAAACCATAATAACTATGTCTTTGGGGATGACTTACTCCCCCACAGTCCCTGGGAGAGGGGCTGCAAGTTACAAACTTTGACCAGTGTTTACATACAGTAATGAATATTGGGAAGTGTACAGACGTTTTCAGTTTTTTTGTTTCTGGGGGGAGGGTGAGGGGGAGGACTATTTGGGAGGATCTTTCCTTGGAGGAATATGGGGATGAGAAATTCAATGAAGGGGGCGCAGGATTTTCTAGCGTTACTATAAAAAAAACAAGAGCTAAGAGCTCATATGGAACTTGTGACGAGGCAAGAAGAGCTAAGAGCCAAGAGATCATAGGGTATGAGCTCTAACAAAATTCTATGAATCAATAGATTGATTTAAAAAGGAAAATAAGAGGCTTAATGCCGGTCAGGATTTAAAATAAGAGCTCTGAGTCACGATGTCCTTCTAAATATCAAAATTCATTAAGATCCGATCACCCACTCGTAAGTTATAAATACCTGATTTGTTCTAATTTTTCCTCTCCCTTTAGCCCCCCAGATGGTCGAATCTGGGAAAACGACTTTATCAAGTCAAATTGTGCAGCTCCCTGACACGCCTACCAATTTTTATCGTCCTAGCACATCCAGAAGCACCAAACTCGCTAAATCACTGAACCCCTCCCCCCAACTCCCCCAAAGAGAGCGAATCCAGTACGATTCTGTCAATCACGTATCAAGGACATTTGTTTATTCTATCAACCAAGCTTCATCCCGATTCCTCCACTCCAAGTGTTTTTCCAAGATTTCCCCTTCTAACTCCCCCCAATGTCAAAAGATCTGGTCGGGATTTGAAATAAGAGCTCTGAGACATGAATTCCTTCTAAAAATCAAATTTCATTAAGATCCGATCATCTATTCGTAAGATAAAAATACCCCAATTTTCACGTTTTCCAAGAATTCGGGTTTCCCCCTAAAACTCCCCCCAATGTCACAGGATCTGGTCGGAATTCAAAATTAGAACTTTAAAGCACAAGATCCTTCTAAATATCAAATTTCATTAAGATCTGGTCACTCTTTCGTAAGTTACAAATACCTCAGTTTTCAAAATTACCCCTCCCCCAATTCCAACAGATAGCAGATCCGGTCCGGTTATATTAGTCACGAATCTTAGACAGGTTTCTATTCTTCCCATCCAGTTTCATCCTGATCTCACCCCTTTAAGTATTTTCTAAGATTTCCGGTCCCCCAACTGCCCCCCCCCCCTATTACGCTTGATCCGGTTGAGATTTAAAATAAGAGATCTGAGTTACGAGGTCCTTCTAGATAGGAAATTTCATGAAGATCCGATCACTCCTTCGTAAGTTAAAAATACGTCATTTGTTCTTATTTTTCAGAATTAACCCCCCTCCCAATAGAGTGGATCCGTTCCAATTATGTAAATCACTTATGTAAGACTTCTGCTTATTTTTCCCACCAAGTTTCATCCTGAACCCTCCAATCTAAGCGTTTTCCATGATTTTAGGTTCCCCCACCCCAGACTTCCCCCAATGTCACCAGATCCGGTCAGGATTTAAAATAAGAACTTTGAGACATAATATCCTTCTAAATATCAAATTTCATTGAGATCCGATCACCCTTTCGTAAGTTAAAATATCTCATTTTTTCTAATTTTTCAGAATTAACCCCTCCCCCGACTACCCCAAAGAGAGCGGATCCGTTCCGGTTATGTCAATCATGTATCTAGGACTCGTGATTATTTTTCCCACCAAGTTTCATCCCGATCCATCCACTCTAAGTGTTTTCCAAGTTTTAGGTTTCCCCCTCGCAACTCCCCCCCCCCCCAATGTTACCAGATCCGGTCGGGTTTCAAATAAGAGCTCTGAGCCACGATATCCTTCTAAATATCAAATTTCATTGACATCCGGTCACCCGTTCGTAAGTTAAAAATACCTCATTTTTTTTAGTTTTCCAGAAATAACCCCCAGACTACCCCAAAGAAAGCGGATCCGTTCCGTTTATGTCAATCATCTATCTAGGACTTGTGTTTATTTTTCCCACCATGTTTCATCCCGATCCCTCCACTCTAAGTGTTTTCCAAGTTTTAGGTTTCCCCCTCCCAACTCTCCCCCCCCAATGTCACCAAATCCGGTCGGGATCTAAAATAAGAGCTCTAAGACACTATATCCTTCTAAACATCAAATTTCATTGAGATCCGATCAACCGTTCGTAAGTTAAAAATACTTCATTTTTTCTAATTTTTCAGAATTACTTAAGCTTTAAGCTTGAAGCTTTAGCGCAAAGGTATTAACAAGGGTACAAACCCCCTCATATACATGATAAAAATAAAAGAATATAGAAGTTTGATGGGTAGATCTATATTGGCTTGCTTTTTTTGCTATCTTCCATTTTTTTTTTGCTTCACAGATTAATAGAAAAAACAATGTTTTGGCGATGAAATTAAAGGACGAACTTTAAACTGAAAACAAACATAAATTATCACCCCTCAATCCATGCCGTGATGTAAAAATGACTAGTGCTTTACTGAAAGTATAAAACAGACGAATGAAAAGGTGAATTATATGTTAGAAATTAATAATAATAAAAAAAAAACTAAAAAAAAGTAGCAAGTGAGAGAAATAGCCATTTCTAACTAATTATGCGTTACTATATGCATAGGGTTATCTAATAGAAAAACATTGTGCTTGTGGAGGGGATGTAAACTTCCAGTCAAGGGTTTTAGGCGGTATACTTTTTATTTCGATCTGGTGCCATTTTCAAGAGGCTGCAGGGTCTTTTCCAAAAATCTGCTAAATTTATTTTCGTGATAGAAAATTATATTTGACTTTAACTTGAGTAACAACTACCATTCCTGAATCGGTATATATTAAAAAAAAATACTTTTTTTTTGGAAAAAGACAACTGCGCTATACATAGTACCGGGCTCCGGCACTCAGCACGTGGCAGGCTTATAAATATTTGATTATCTAATATACTGGGCATAACTATACGCTGTAACTTCCATAATCGAACAGTTCGTGGTAACGAACTGTATTAAGGAGCGACCCGGCTCAATAGTAACCAAAACTCTAAAAAATTGAATTTTGATATCAATAGCCACATCAAAAGAATCGCATTTTAATGCTGATTTTAAATATATAAGTTTCATCAAGTTTAGTCTTACCCATCAAAAGTTACGAGCCTGAGAAAATTTGCCTTATTTAAGAAAATAGGGGGCAACACCCTCTAAAAGTCGTAGGATCTTAACGAAAATGACACCATCAGATCCAGCGTATCAGAGAACCCTACTGTAGAAGTTTCAAGCTCCTATCTACAAAAATGTGGAATTTTGTATTTTTTGCCAGAAGACAAATCACGGGTGTGTATTTATTTGTTTTTTGTTTTTTTTTTCTTTTCCCCAAGGGTCATCGTATCGACCAATTGGTCCTAGAATCCCGCAAGAGGGCTCATTCTAACGGAAATAAAAAAGTTCTAATGCCCTTTTTAAGTGACCGAAAAAATTGGAGGGCTTCTAGGCCCCCTCCCACGCTAATTTTCTTCCCAAAGTCAACGGATCAAAATTTTGAGATAGCCATTTTGTTCAGCATAGTCGAAAACCATAATAACTATGTCTTTGGGGATGACTTGCTCCCCCACAATCCCTGGGGGAGGGGCTGCAAGTTACAAATTTTGACCAGTGTTTACATATAGTAATGGTTATTGGGAAGTGTACAGACGTTTTCAGGGGGACTTTATTTTGTTTGGGGGTGGGGCTGAGGAGAGGGGGCAATGTTGGAGGATCTTTCCTTGGAGGAATCTGTCATGGGGGAAGAAAAATTCAATGACAAGGGCGCAGGATCCTCTAGCATAACTAAAAGAAAACATTGAAAAATAAACATGAAAACATTTTTTTTCAAATGAAAGGAAGAATTAGCATTGAAACTTGAAACGAACAGAGATTATTACGCAAATGAGGGGTTCTAAAAATACTTTAGCATAAAGAGCGAGGTATTTAGGAGGAGATAAATACCTTGCTCTTTATGCTAAAGTATTTTTAGTAATTTCAACTATTTATTCTACGGCCTTTCTGATTCGGGGGTCATTCTTAAAGAATTGGGACAAAACTTACGATTTAGTGTAAAGAGCGAGGTATTAACGAGGGTACAAACCCCCTCGTATACATAATAAAAATATAAGGTTATGAAAGTTTGTTACGTAAGTTAATTCTTAAGTTACGTATATTTTTTACTAATAAAAACGTTCGTTAAAAATTAAAAGTTCTGGTTGCCTTTTTAAGTAACCGAAGAATTGGAGGGCAAATAGGCCTCCTTCTCCACCCCTTATTTCTCAAAATCGTCTGATCAAAACTAAGAGAAAGCCATTTAGCCAAAAAAAGAATTAATATACAAATTTCATTTTAATAATTTATGTGCGGAGAGCCAAAACCAAACATGTATTAATTCAAAACGTTCAGAAATTAAATAAAAAGAAACTAATTTTTTTAACTGAAAGTAAGGAGCGACATTAAAACTTAAAACGAACAGAAATTACTCCGTATATGAAATGAGTTGTCCCCTCCGCAATCCCTCGCTCTTTACGCTAAAGTTTGACTCTTTGCCACAATCCTACTTTTTAAAACAATTAAAAGCTTTAGCGTAAAGAGCGAGGGATTGCGGAGGAGACAACTCATTTCATATACGGAGTAATTTCTGTTCGTTTTAAGTTTTAATGTCGCTCCTTACTTTCAGCTAAAAAAATTAGTTTTTTTTTATTTAATCAAACAGTTCGTGGTAACGAACTGTAGTAAGGAGCGACCCGGCTCAATAGTAACCAAAACTCTAAAAAATGCAATTTTGATACCAATAGCTACATCAAAAGAATCGCATTTTAATGCTGGTTTTAAATATATAAGTTTCATCAAGTTTAGTCTTACCCATCAAAAGTTACGAGCCTGAGAAAATTTGCGTTATTTTAGAAAATAGGGGGAAACGCCCCCTAAAAGTCATAGAATCTTAACGAAAATCACACCATCAGATTCAGCGTATCAGAGAACCCTACTGTAGAAGTTTCGAGCTCCTATCTACAAAAATGTGGAATTTTGCATTTTTTGCCAGAAGGCAGATCACGGATGCGTGTTTATTTGTTTTTTTTTCCCCAGGGGTGATCGTATCGACCCAGCTGTCCTAGAATGTTGCAAGAGGGCTCATTCTAACAGAAATAAAAAGTTCTAGTGCCCTTTTTAAGTGACTAAAAAAATTGGAGGGCACCTAGGCCCCCTCCCACGCTAATTATTTTCCCAAAGTCAACGGATCAAAATTCTGAGATTGCCATTTTATTCAGCGTAGTCGAAAAACCTTATAACTATGTCTTTGGGACGACTTACTCCCCCACAGTCCCCGTGGGAGGGGCAACAAGTTACAAACTTTGACCCGTGCTTACATATAGTAATGGTTATTGGGAAGTATACAGGCGTTTTCAGGAGGATTTTTTTTGGTTTGGGGGAGGGGTTGAGAAGAGGAGATATGCTGGGGGAACTTTCCTTCGAGAATTTGTAATGGGAGAAGAAAATTTCCATGAAGGGAGAGCAGGATTTACTAGCATTATTTAAAAAAAAAACAATTAAAAAATAAAAGTGAAAAAGCTTTTTCAGCTGGAAGTAAGGAACAGCAATAAAACTTAAAACAAACAGAAATTATTACCCATATGAGGGGCTCACCTCCTTCTAATACCTCGCTCTTTACGCTAAAGTATTTTCGGTAATTTCAACTACTTATTCTACGGCTTTTGTGATTCAGGGGGTCATTCTTAATGAATTGGGATAAAATTTAAGCTTTAGTGTAAAGAGCGAGGTACTGACGATGGGGCGAATCCCCTCATATATGTAATAAAAACATGAGAATACAAAAGTTCTCTACGTAAGCTAATTTATAAGTTACGTAAATCTTTTACCAATAAAAAGATTCGTAAAAAATTAAAAGTTCTAGTTGCCTTTTTAATTAACCAAAAAATCGGGGGGCAACTAGGCTTCGTCCCCCGCTCTTTTTTTCTCAAAATCATTCGATCAAAATTATGAGAAAGCCATTGAGCAAAAAAAAAAAAAAAAAAAATGCAAATTTTGTTTTGATTATTCCTCTGCGGAGAGCCAAAATCAAAACATGCATTGATTAAAAAACGTTCAGAAATTAAATAAAAAAAACAAGTTTTTTCAACTGAAAGTAAGGAGTGACATCAAAACTTAAAACGCACAGAAATTACTTCGTATATGAAAGAGGCTGCTTCCTCATCAAAGCCCCGCTCTTTACGCTAAAGTTTTTTTACTGTTTTAGAAAGAAGAATTGAGAGAAAGATTCAAACTTTAGCGTAAAGAGCGGGGCGTTGATGAGGAAGCAGCCTCTTTCATATACGAAGTAATTTCTGTGCGTTTTAAGTTTTAATGTCGCTCCTTACTTTCAGCTAAAAAAAGTTTTTTTTTTATTTAATAGCGTAAAGAAACAGCCATGAAACCCTCTCAGATCCACTAATCCACCTCTTTTTTAATTGACCACATGGGCCTACCATATGATCCCAATTGCATAGGTGGTTTTAAAACTTATCAGACGACCTGCACGGTACAATCTCGCTCTTACCATCTCAAGAGGTTGAATAACGGAGTACGAAATAAAAGGAACAAGATTTTCTTTCAAATACAAAAGCACAACAGCTTCGAATAAAATGGAAAACCAGCAAAAATGCATAATTTATTCAACCAGTTTGCGACATTTTAAGAAGCAAGCGAAAGAAGCATATTTTTAGTTTGTTGGAGTACAAGACAGAGGTAGAGAGGCCGCAGGAAATTAAGAAAATTTAAGATGAAGTAGGATATTCGTATTTTTGGAATGAAGATAAGGGATCAAATTCGGATACAGTGGTTAATAAGGTAAAAAAAAGGGTTACGCGAGCAAGGAATACAGTAGTGGCAGGGTCGAAAGAAGGCCTCGGGATCTGTATAATAGTCTGTCTGATATAGTCTGATGAGTCTGTATAACAGGGTGAAGGACACGTGGGGAGGAAGAAATTTATTTTAAGTTGAGGTTGAAGGGGGAAGAAATAAAAAGGATTTTGAACTTAAGGGGATGGTCAATTGATATGGGGGAAAGGGAGAGGAAATTTAGGGGCTATAGTGTTAACCTAGTCCCTTCTCCGATGTGTGGGGATGATGATGAGGATATTTTTTGGGGAATTGTAAGGGATTGGCGGATCTGAGAAATGAGTATTTTCGTTAGTTTTGACATATAGAAGGTATTGGTGTAAGGGATTGTAGGATCACGAGTTAAAATGACATTAAGCAATCTGGTCAAGTATGTGGATGAAGGGCTGATACGTCGTG